>NC_072483.1:46227500-46527500 GCF_027574615.1 Eptesicus fuscus | reverse complement strand
GTTTATTTCATCATAAACCTCATGATTTATAAAGGGAATGGTGTTACTTGTTAATGTTTTCTACAGAACATTGAAAGCTGAGGGTATGGAATATCTTTGTAGTTATTCTCCTCCTGAAAAGGCTGCTTATAACTCTTTTTCTTAACAATGGCTCTATTCCTAAAAATCAATCTGGGTTTTTGTGTATAGTGAAAATTAGCAGTTGTTATATTGCCATATTTATTTTATCAATTTTGGTTAGATATTGAAGTATTTTAAAGTGAATTAAAAATATTGTCACATTTCAGTCTTAAATACTTAAGGAAACACTTTAAAAAAATAAGGACATTTCCTATATAAACACAATAAATTTTAATACCTAAGGGATGTATTATAATTATCTAGATATAGTTATAACAATAATTCCTTAATACTAAGATTGATCTATTGAAATGATTGATCTAAAAGAAATGTTTAAAAGAAAATTATAAAAAATCATATTAAATGTCTATTTGCATATGCCATTTGTGTATTCTGCATTTAATGTATGTTTTGCTTGTCTTCTAGAAGGTCAAAATGTTGAGACAAACACATTTCAGTGTATCATAAGTTAGGGAACTTGTTTTTATTTATTTGTGAACTTATTTTCCCCTTCATGCAATTAAAGTCATTATGTGATTTACAGATATTCTAGCAAAAGTCTGGAGTATATTTTGGGGGTACAATGGATTTTATGAGCCTGCATGGTTGTTGTGTTTTGCTAAAACATTTGATAAACTTGGAAATAAGAAAATGAGAATTGGCAAGATAAAGATATTCAGTATTTCTTTCTAGAAGTTAATATTCTTCATGTTATTTTTTTCAAACTAGTCTTTATTTCCAAATGGCAGCCCAGAAAATTGGTAAAGATGCCGCTTAGTTTACCGATCCACCTCATCCTTGGCCATACTTTGTTTGCCTATATCCTTAAGAATGAGAGAATATAGCATCTGCTGGAAATTAAAACTTTAACTTAGGTTCTGGATATATGAATATAAGCTAAGTTCCTTACCTACTCTCGAAAGACTACCCCATAATACCAGTGGGTATGTCTCACTTCTGGTAGCACACAAATCAGTTTTCTCAATGCACAGGGTTGCTTATGCAGCTCTCTCATCTGTCTTATTTACAAACTTGTGGAAAAAGCATGAAACTAGGATAATGATTTTTCTTACTAAGAGGTGATAAGTTTGATGAAGTGGCTAATCAGCTCATTTGTGTTTGATAGCCTTTCTCAGTGAATGAACATATTTATTTCCTTTCTTCTTTCACTAGTGAATAATCCCTGTGGTACCAACAATGGTGGCTGTTCTCATCTCTGCCTCATCGAAGCAGGAGGGAATGGATTCACCTGCGAGTGTCCAGATGACTTCAAGACCATCCAGCTGGTTGACAGCACGCATTGCTTGCCCATGTGCTCTAGCACCCAGTTCCTTTGTGCTAACAATGAAAAGTAAGGCTTGGATACACATTGAAATTTAAGGCTCCAGGGGATGGGAATTTTCAAATGAATCAAGATTTTGGCTAATTAATGTGGTTCATTTAGAACACACCAAGACTCACCACAGTCCCTAATTTCAGATAATTTCTTTCATGAATGGAAGAAACTTATTAACCAATGCAAGTTTTTATATTTGTAGAAAGGAAACAAACTAAGTTATTGTTTTTTTTTTTTTATTTCTAATAAATTGTCCTAAGTGTCAGGGCCAACATATAGTAGATATGTGTATACTGAAAAATAGCCTTCAAGAGTGATAGAAGTTCTCTCATCTTTTTCATGTATGCTGGCCTAGCTTCTTAGCTAACTCTACCAGAGGATCCAGAGTTATAAATGCAAATTCATTTTTGATCATGTGTTTGCTGTGAAACATGGCCACAGATTATTTTCCTGACAATGGCCACAGGCCATTGATCACTTGGGACTGAGTCAGAGAGTGGGGTGAGGATAGGTGTTAATGCGAATCATAGCATCTAAGATTATTTTGATGGTTAAATAAGATATCTTAGATTAAGAATACACCTATCATGACTTAGGCTCTCAACAAATGTTAGCAACCAATATCCAATGTCTTTTATATGACCAGGCAGACAATTCCAGACCATCCCTGATACCAGAACCACAGTTCCAAATACATACTCCACTGTTTGTTGTGGCAGAATTTAATCATCATACTCAAAGGATTTTCTCAGCATGTATCTGAATCTTAACAAACCTGTTCTATCTCATCTAGTTATGTTTTCTCTGAAAATATACCACAGTAACCAAGATTTAACTGATTCTCTTCTCAGGCCATGAGAGAACTCATGCATGTCATTACTTGGAATTCAGTTTTGCCTCTTCTCTCCAGATAACCATTGTCCACTCCTCTACCCACCGGCTCCCGGGGCTTTGCTAAGAGAAGTGGTATATTTTCTCCTTGCAGGTGTATTCCTATCTGGTGGAAATGTGATGGACAGAAAGACTGCTTGGATGGTTCTGATGAACCCCCCACTTGCCCACCGCGCTTATGCCAGCTATCACAGTTCCAATGCAGGGATGGCAATTGCACCAGCCCATACTTCCTATGTGACACTCACCAAAACTGCCCTGATGGGTCTGATGAAGACCTCGTTCTTTGTGGTGCGTTGAATTGCTTTATGCCTTCTTTGCTCATTTCTATAAGTTGATTGTATACAAATGGATTTTCTGAATGTCATAAACCTTTTATTCTTTAAATATATTTTTATTGATTACAAGGAGGAAGGGAGAGGGAGAGAGAGAGATAGAAACATCAATGATGAGATCGAATCATTGATTGGCTACCTCCTGCATGCGGGGGCCTGATGCGGCGGGGGGCCAGACATGGCGGGGATCTCCCTTTTCTGCGTCCCGCGCAGAAAGAGAGATGAACGAACCGTTTCTAAGTGGAGGCGGGCAGGGATTGAGAAATATTAGAAATAAAGAGAGGAGACACAGAGATGGATTTGAAAGCTGGGGCTGGGTGGATCTTTCTGTGCCTGGCTGAGGCCACAGAACAGATCCAGACTGCAAAGCTGAGGCTTTATTTATAATCAGGGACAAACAAGGCAATTGACAATGTTCTTGTAAGTTTCACTTGTTTTGGCAGCACTTGCTGTCCCTCCCACAGCCCACTAGCTACCCAGGAAAGATCTAGAGATCAGTTACAGGATCAGGCTTAATTATGCTGGGAGGGGTCTGCCCTCCAAACGAACTTGTTTGTGACCCTGCCACAGGTCAGTCCGAGGCTTAACCCTATAACCGCTTCCTATACTGCATGCCCCACTCTCGGGATTGAGCCCGCAATCTGGGCATGTGTCCTTGACAGGAATTGAACCTGGGACCTCCTGGTTCATAGGTCAGTGCTCAACCACTGAGCCATGCCTGGCCAGGCAATGTCATAAACCTTTTAAAAACCAGTCCAATGTCCTAGGAGAAAACTCCACCCTATTGTCTATTTTTATAGAGTTGTTTTTTAGAATTCCTAAGGGCTATACAAGGCAAGTAGTTGAGGTAGATAGTAAGTTGACTGTATTGGTGGTTCTTTACCATATGCTATACATAGAATCCTCTTCACCAGCTAACACTGAGGGGGAAATAAGGGTTTCCCACCCCCATATTACTCAGGACTCTCAGTTGTAATGTTTATTTATGTTTCCATTTTTAAAAAAATTAAACCCCATCCAATCTAATAACAACACATCAACAACAACAACAAACACAAAGTTTTTGTATGTTTTTTTAAAACACAAACTTCGAAAAACATCCATTAGGGCAACGGGGACTTGGGAAGATGAAGTTAGTGGGCCATCAGTGATTCAGTCCTTATCCCCTAATTCTGCATGCAAGAAAAAATTATTTAATGATTTAGGAAACAGTATAGTCAATTGCTCATGTAGTAGTACTGTTGGTAATAAGTGCATTAGAACATAATTCCTCTAAAAATAAATTATGATTGGGTTCTCCAGGATCTATCAGTATAAAGTAGTAGCGTCTATTCCTGATACCCTCCAAGCTGATAACCAGATGCTCTTGCCTGTAGAGCACCACAAGTGTGAGTCCAATGAATGGCAGTGTGCCAACAAACGTTGCATCCCGGAAGCCTGGCAGTGTGACGGGGTGAATGACTGCGGGGATGACTCAGATGAAGACAGTTCCCATTGTGCCAGCAGGACCTGTCATTCTGGTTATTTCAAGTGTACCAATGGCCGCTGCATCCCTCAGACCTGGAAGTGTGATGTGGACAATGACTGTGGAGACTACTCAGATGAGCCCGTCCATGAATGCAGTAAGTGCCTGTGGGAGGGGCATGGCCTGACCAGGGGCACAAAACAAGGAGAACCTCTGTGTGGATTGAGAGAAGGTGTTGAGCTTCCTGTTTCTTCCCTGTGGGACACCCTTGTTGGCTTTCTCTGCTCTGGCACTGCAAGACAAAGAATTGCCAGCTATGTGTCCTGCAGGTTGAGCCAGACTCCTGTTTCTGAATGCGGTGATTTCTCCTCTTGATACATTGAATGTCTATCTGTTCAGAATATGATAGAGAACTTACATTTGTATATCTAGTACTTTCTCATTTGAGCCTCTGAGAAATATATCAAGTCAGAAACGTGGTTGTCACCAATTCCCATTTTACAGATGAGGAAACAGGTTCACATTTAATGGATGGCCATTTTTTTTTTTTTATTTCGTGGCAGAGCTGACACTTCAACCCCAGTTTTATTTGGCTCTATCCACTGAGCCAAACCAGCTAGGGCTCAACCCCAGTTTTTTTGTTTGTTTGTTTGTTTTGTTTTAAAACCAAGTTGTTGTTTTTTTAATTTCAGAGAGGAAGAGAGAGAGAGAGAGATAGAAACATCAATGATGAGAGAGAATCATTGATAGGCTGCCTCCTGCACGCCCCCTACTGGGGATCGAGCCCGAAACCCAGTCATGTGCCCTTGACCAGAATAGAACCTGGGACCCTTCAGTCCGCAGGCTGATGCTCTATCCACCGAACCAAACCCGCTAGGACTCAACCCCAGTTTTTAAATTTCACACCTAGTCCTTTTTCTTGCCACAAAGGAAACACAAATGAGTAATAGTAAGAGAAAACTTCCTTCCTTGGTGAACAGATCACACCTAAAACAGACACATGTTACCAGAGTCAATTTAGTGGGTGATGTTGATACTCATTAGCCCCACTTCCTAAATGTGACAGTGGAAGGTATCTTTTGGTACTGAGACTTCAGTTTTGACATTGCTTCTTCCTCTTTTCAGTGGGCCCTGCCTATCGGTGTGACAACCATACGGAATTCAGCTGTAAAACAAACTACCGCTGTATCCCAAAGTTGGCTGTGTGCAATGGTGTTGATGACTGCAGGGACAACAGCGATGAGCAAGGCTGTGGTAGGAGGGGCTGCAGGGAAGTGGGGAGGGACAAGAAAATTTAAGTGTTCAGTGCTATTATCAGGAGATGAGAGTGTATTTCCCACTTAATCTTTCCTTTGTTTACACCTACCTATTGATTCTTCTAATAACATGTTACATTTTTGTAGCATTTTACAGGGTTATTGGAGGAGTTTAATTTATAGCATCTTAAATGAAATCTT
This sequence comes from Eptesicus fuscus, assembly GCF_027574615.1. Lineage (NCBI taxonomy): Eukaryota > Metazoa > Chordata > Mammalia > Chiroptera > Vespertilionidae > Eptesicus > Eptesicus fuscus. The sequence goes on along the minus strand of NC_072483.1, from coordinate 46,521,896 downwards.
ATCCCCAAAGGATGCTATAATTAGGAAAGGCATTATTACGATACTAGGGGCCCAGTACACGAATTCATGCACTTTGAAAGGAACTATGGGCCGCGAGGCTGTGGTGGGCACAGGGGTGGGTCTTGGCCCATCCTCTGCGCCCCTGCCTGGCCCTTCCTGCCATGGCCCCTGGTCCCCTGTCTGCAGGCAGCCCCGCTCCTGCCACCACCACTCCCACATACCGGCCCCACTCGCACCCACAGACAGCGTGGAGCGATTGGGTCTGGCACCAGCAGCAGGTGCAAGCAGGGCCAGCACCATCAGCGGGTGTGAACAGCAGCGACTGCCCTGATTGCCCCTCAGGAGCAGGGGGAGGTGGAGAAGCCCTGAGGGGTGATCAGGGCTGGTGCCGGCAGCAGGTGCAAGCACCCGAGGGACTGTGGTGTGCAGGAGCAAAGAATTTTCAGTAACCACCAGAGGCTTGCCCCAGGACAGCGACTGGTGCCCCACCTTTGTCTGGCATCCCCACTCATCTGCTCCACCATCCCACCGCAGCTGATGGCCACCATGTTCCACGTTCTACCGCCTGCTGCCGATGCCCGTCATGTTCCGCGTGCGACCCCTGGTGGTCAGCGCACATCATAGCAACCAGTTGTTCAGTTGTTCTGCCGTTCAGTTTCTTTGCATATTGAGGTTTTTTTTTATGTATAGATTAGGAACTTTTAAAACTTTTCCTAAATTGAACCCTTATTTCCACTTGATAAGCTTAAATTGTCTACTCTTTAAGATTGGTTGAAGTTGATGAGGCTAGAGAAAAGATTTAGCATCTACACATAAAAGGGTATTTCAAAGTCAGTGTTTCTTATTTTGAGATTTTTATATTCTGAATGTCTCTCTGACTTTCAATGTCATCTATTGGTCAGCTGTAGTCACTCTGGCAACAAGAAATAACTTATGGACAAAAGCCAAATGAATTAATGGAATTTGTGAAGATTAGGCATATTCTCTAACTTGAAACCAAAGTGACTATGAGTGTGTGTTATATTAGTCTGAAGAACAGTTAGGAAGGGAATGGGTTATTTTAATAAAACTGAATCTAATTAAGTGAAGACAAAGTGATAGAAATGTTCTGTTTGGTGGTGGCACCACTTACTCTTCCAGTGTAGGCCTTCGTTGCAAATTACAAGCCAGATACCAATTCATTTTGCAGAAACTGAACTGTTGCTACAAAAGAGAACGGGTGTAGTTTCAAGTGGTAGGATAGGTTCAGGTTAGCCAAAAGAGGATTAGTGACAGTGAGTGTTGCTGGCATTCCCCCCTCTGGGAGCTCTGAGAAATATGGTAGCAAATTCTGGAACTCTCACAAGAAAGCCAGCACTCCTTTGGCATTTCTTGACCATTGGCTTCTGAAGTCTTTGCAATGACTATGCTTTGCAGAGGAGATGACGTGCAAACCTGTGGGGTTTTTCCGCTGTAATAATCACCTATGCATCCCTCTTCGCTGGAAATGTGACGGGCATGATGACTGTGGAGATCACTCAGATGAGGAAAACTGTGGTGAGTGTTCAGGGTTCTATCATCTTTATGTGATACCAGAGCTGTGATGTCTGCTTTTTTATCCGTAATTCAACTGTCTATGCCATTTGTCCTTACCTTCTGCTAACTGGTACATTTCTACTTTGTCTTTAACTAAGGACATACGCATCTCCTGAGATGCTTATAATCAAACTTTGGGATGAGGATGTTTATCTGAGTATATCTTTTGTTTGTTGAATTTATTTACACCCAACTTTTGTTTCCAAAAAGAACTTCAGGTGACTTACAATAAAGGGCAAATATAATATGATAAATAGAATAGAAATAAAAAAAAATAAAGGTTGAGAGAAATACAATAAGAAAAGATGCTCATTCAAAGATCTTGCTCCCAAATGGCCTTAATAGCAGAGGAAAGGGAATTTGTGTTTTGCATGGTCATTTTACCTGGAATAGTGACTGTGTTAGGTCTAATGATTAAATAAGAGGTCAGGTTTTGGTTCCTCTCTCCCAGTGAAGGTGCTGACTATAAGAAATTAGAAAGGAAGGATAAGGAAAGGAAACCAAACATTTGGGTCACACCAAACTAGATAGAATAGTTAGATGTGTTTTGAAGACAGTTTTTTTTTTTTTTTTAATTTCTTTATTGATAATGTGTCACATATTTGTCCTCATCCCCCCATTCCCATCCCACCCCTCTCCCCACGCATGCCCCAATCCCCTGTTGAACTTAACCGTTGGATAGGCTTATATGCATGCATACAGGTCCTTTGGTTGAACTCTCCCCCTCCCCCCACACTCCCCCTACTCTCCCCTATCCTCCCTCTGAGGCCCGATAGTCCGATCGATGCCTCCTTGCTTCTGGTTCTGTTCTTGTTCCTCAGTCTATGTTGTTCATCATTTCCTCTAGATGAACGAGATCATATGTCACTAGATATATACTAATAAGAACTGAATGTGAGACGAGCAATAATATTTATGCTGACAGGCAAATGAATCAATCTGTAGCGAGCTTCCCCCTGGACCAACAGTTCTTTTGAGACCCAATTTCGATGTCCAGTAGTTCCTTATGTGTACATGTCAGCACTGACCCCTCAGCTCTGGATGGTGGACAAATGGTGGTAACGGAGGTCCGACTCCCTCTGGTTTGGTCTCGGCCGAACCCAGGGGCACGGCGTCACCTAGACTAAGGGGCACGTGGCCTCACCCATACCCAAGGGGCGCGTGGTCTCACCCGGGCCTGGGACCCAGCCTCACCCGGATGGATCCAGGGGCGCACGGCCTCACCCGGACCTAGGATCTGGCTTCACCCGTACCCAGGGACGCTTGGCCTCTCCCAGACCCAGGGGCACGTGGCCTCACCCGGGCTTAGTTGCACAAGGCCTCACCTGGATCCAGGGACACATGGTCTCTCCCGGACCCAGGGACGCTTGGCCTCTCCCAGACCCAGGGCCACTTGGGCTCACCCGGGCCTAGGTGCACGAGGCCTCATCCAGATCCAGGGACGCATGGTCTCACCCGGACCCAGGGACGCTTGGCCTCTCCCAGACCCAGGGGCACGTGGCCTCACCCGGGCCTAGGTTCACGAGGCCTCACCCGGATCCTGGGACACATGGTCTCACCCGGACCCAGGAACGTTTGGCCACTCCCAGACCCAGGGCCACTTGGGCTCACCCGGGCCTAGGTGCACGAGGCCTCACCCAAATCCAGGGACACATGGTCTCACCCGGACACAGGGACGCTTAGCCTCTCCCAGACCCAGGGGCACTTGGCCTCACCCGGGCCTAGGTGCACGAGGCCTCATCCGGATCCAGGGACGCATGGTCTCACCCGGACCCAGGGACGCTTGGCCAATCCCAGACCCAGGGCCACTTGGGCTCACCTGGGCCTAGGTGCACGAGGCCTCACCCGGATCCTGGGACACATGGTCTCACCCGGACCCAGGGATAGTTGGCCTCTCCCAGACCCAGGGCCACTTGGGCTCACCCGGGCCTAGGTGCACGAGGCCTCACCCGGATCCAGGGACAGATGGTCTCACCCGGACCCAGGGACGCTTGGCCTCTCCCCGACCCAGGGCCACTTGGGCTCACCCGGGCCTAGGTGCACGAGGCCTCATCCGGATCCAGGGACGCATGGTCTCACCCGGACCCAGGGACGCTTGGCCTCTCCCAGACCCAGGGCCACTTGGGCTCACCCGGGCTTAGGTGCACGAGGCCTCACCCGGATCCAGGGACACATGGTCTCACCCGGACCCAGGGACGCTTGGCCTCTCCCAGACCCAGGGCCACTTGGGCTCACCCGGGCCTAGGTGCACAAGGCCTCACCCGGATCCAGGGACAGATGGTCTCACCCGGACCCAGGGACGCTTGGCCTCTCCCAGACCCAGGGCCACTTGGGCTCACCCGGGCCTAGGTGCACGAGGCCTCATCCGGATCCAGGGACGCATGGTCTCGCCTGGACCCAGGGGTGTGTGGGCTCTCCCAGACCCAGGGGCGCTTGGCCTCGCCCGGGCACGGGATCCAGCGTCATCTGGGTCCAGGGGCACTTGGCCTCACCCGGACCCGGAGTCCGGCCTCACCTGGACCCAGGGGCATGTGGCCTCACCTAGACCCAGGGACTTGAGACCTCACTTATACCCAGAGGCTTGTGACCACACCCGAGCCCAGAGGCGCGCAACCCCGCCCGCACCCGGGTCTCAGCGGGGCCCCGTCTTCCCGATCCCAATTCCTGCCGGTCAATCCCCCCTCAGCAATTCCCCTGGCCATCCTTCCAGAGCTCCAGTATGGCTGCTGCAGAACTCGTCGGGCGGCGGCTCGGCGAAGCTCCGGTGCACCAGGTGCATGGCGGTGGGCCAGTCTGGCGTCGCTGCGTCGGCCCTTGGGTCTGCATCGGTGGCCGGTCGCCGAGCATGCGCACCTGGCCGCTTCCGGGGCGTTGAGATTCTTGATGGACTCGGAGGTCAGCAAGCGCGGAGTCTCCCACCCCATGTCTCATAGGGGCTCGTCTGTCCGTGCTTGGCTGCCAGTGGAGCTGTCCCCTCAGCCGGAGACCGCCGGGGGAACTGCGCCGAGCACGTTCCAGGCCGCTGTTGTATCGCCTGAGCCATAGTTCTTTTGTGTCGCCTGAGCCGTAGTTCTTAAAGTGTGATCTTTGGGTCACCGGCATCAGCATCATCCCACATACCCCTCTTTTATTCTAGTTGTAGAGCATCTACTCAGCCAGCCCTATGGTGGTCTTGGATGGTGTCTGCTCTGCTCTCTTGTCGTAGTCTCAAAGTTGTTGTGGTAGGCAACAATTAGGCTTCCGCCCTATGCCTCCATCTTGGTCCTCCTTTGTATAGTTAAGTCTTGATTGTTGTTGGTGTCACTGGGGGGGCTCTCTTTGTCTATAAAGGAAGAGTTGCTGTGCAGGAGACACGTTTATGGGCCGGGTCTTGGTGCAGCAAAGCTTTGGCGCTCACTGAATATTCCCGTTGAATGTGTCCCTTATGCACGTGGTTGAAATCTGGTGTCATCTCCCACAGACCACTAGATGCCCTCGTTTCTGGGTCTCCAATGGGGTGTAGATAAGCTACTGCCTTAGGCACTCAGCAAGGATTACAGCAAAAACTGTAGTTTCTTCCTCCTGTCTGAGTGGCCCTGGAGCAGTCCGACTAGAACAGCAGATCATCTGGTCCGCTGCCAGAGGGCAGGCCATCCACATGCATAAGCCGTCGCTTAGGGCGCAGGTGTGCCTGCAAGACTTGCGGGGCGGGTCTTCAAAACGTGCGGGGCGGGTCCCAGGGCGGGGCGGGGTCTCAGGGCGCCAACAGGCCATGGTGCGGCGAGCCGCGATGGCTGTGAGTCTGGTCCTTCTGCCTTCCACGTATCTAAGTCCCCTCGTTCCGCACTCCAGCGCAGCAAACACTGATTGCTGGGCGCACCTCCGCAAAAGTCCCGCCTCTCCCCGCAGGCATCTGGGTCTCCCGGGGTTTGCCAGAAGATGGGTTTCAGGGTGATGGAGAGCTAATCTCCCTTAGGTTTGGAACAAAAGCCCCTTTCCCCCGCCACCAGCCAGACCCACGCACCTCCACACCTCATCCCCTCCGATTTCGCTGGGTGCGAGGCAACAGAACAGCCTTTAACCTCCGCCGCCATCTTTTTCAAACTTCTCAATTTGTGCTTCTTACTCCCTTCATTTCAGTCAACTCTACTGAAGTCTAGCGCTGCCGGGAGGTGCACTGAAAGGGCGCCCGGGCCTCCGTCCCGTGCGCGGTGCGCGCGTCCCACGGAACCAGGCGCGCGAGGGCCGCGCGGCTGGGACGGGCGCTGGGCGGCCGCCGAGCTCCAGGCACCGCCATCGCCGCGTTCCGGACGTCGCCGCCGCGGCGTCCCCCCAATTTATACTTCTTAATCCCTTGAATTCAGTCAACTCTACTGAAGTCTAGCACCACCGGGAGGTGCACGGAGAGGGCGCCCGGGCCTCTGTCCGGTGTGCAGGGGGCGCGGCCCGCGGCACCAGGCGCGCGGGGGCTGCGCGGCGGGGACGGGTGCTGGGAGGCCGCCGGGCTCCGGGCGCCGCCGCTGCGGCGGCGTCCCCAGCGTCCCGGGCCGGGCGGCCTGCGGGGGCGGCGGGGTTGCGAAAGTGAGTGAGTTTCCCAGGGTTTCGCCGGGAATGGGGTTCAGTGCAATCGGAGCCAGCGCTCAGCGCACTCCAGAGCCTTTATCTCCTTCCTGCCAGTGAACTCCGGCCAGGTCATCAGCCGCCCCCTCCTCTCCGGCTCCATCCTCCCCGCAGGCGCGCGTGCTCGTGTCTCCACCCGTTTCTCCATACCTCAGGCTTTTACGGCTTCCCCGACTGTCCCCGTGGCCTTCTCCTTCCCCCCAGCTGTGGGCATTTCAGTCCAACAACTTTCCTGTGGTTCTGGACGATGTCCGTTCTTGACCTCTAGTTGTATTTTTGAAATTGTTGTGCCCGGCTTTAGTGAGACCCTTCCCTGAACATACACCAAAGACTCATGATATATATCAATTTCAGATGGACTGATATGCAATACATTCTAACTTTAGTCACCTTATGGAAGTAAGAAGTGATCATTATTTGCCATAGGCAACTGAAAATATCAGTATACTGATTACACCACGAATATCAATTGGCCATAAACTTCTTATTCAAAAGGGCAATCCAATTGGCATCTTTTTTTTTTTTCTTTCACTTTTTTTTTAATTAAGGTATTATATGTGTACATATCTTACCATTGTTCCCCCCCATCCCACACCCATACATGCCCTCACCCCCCAGAGTTTTGTGTCCATTGGTTATGCTTATATGCATCAATTGGCATCTTCTTGTTTATAAGAAAGTTTATGTTGAATCTTGTAGGAGGTTATCTAGAGTTTCATGAAATAAAGAGAAACATCCCATGTTAGTTGCTGTAAGTGGTTCTGTTTTCACATGTACTCATGTGCATACATCCATATGGCACATCTCTTTTTTCTCTGAAATTGGTGAGCAAATTGAGAGCTCTGCAAGGTCATCACAGACCTTCTCCCTCTTCGTGGTGGTTTTTGGGGTTACCTTGACAACGTGTACATTGCTTTTTCAGCTATTATTGTAGTCAGTACTATGAATTTTCTGTTTTGAATTTTTTGTAACTTTGTAGCATTTTAGATAATGTGTTTATACTTTGTTGTGTAGAGTAAAAGAATTGTGTTGAATAAATCTAGGATTAGAATGCAAAAAAAAAAAAATTACCTTTAGATTAAATCATCTCTTACAGATTTAAAATTGGGGTGGGAGTTCTGTTTTTGGAGGATGGATAGTCTGCCCAAGCAGACCTTTGTAACTTGAGACCCCAGAGAGCTTTGGGCACCCAGGGCTCTTAAGCCTTCTCACCAACCTGTGTTGAGTGTGATTCCTGGTACCCACTGATGGCCATGTGGTTTTCCTTTTCAGTCCCTCGGGAGTGCTCAGAGAGTGAGTTTCGGTGTGACGATCAGAGATGCATTCCCTCTCGATGGATCTGTGACTTTAACAATGACTGTGGAGACAACTCGGATGAGCGGGACTGTGGTAACTGTCACAGTTCTCCGGGAGGCTTTCTGTAGAGCGTTGTACTGAAGTCAGCACATTTGACAGAAGTAGGGACTTCAAATGGCTATTTTTAAGGTTTTTAGAGTAAAATGATTTTTGTGTAACTTAGGTAATATGTAAACCTTAGCATTACATAGAACCTTCTGCTCTGTTTTTCTATGCTTTATTTTTAACTTATAGTATTCTAGATAAATAATAATGGGGAGCGGGGGAAGCAAGATTTTTTAAAATTTTATTCTTTTTTACAAATATATTATTGATTTCAGAGAGGAAGGGAGAGGAAGAGAGAGATAGAAACATCAATGATGAGAGAGAATCAATGATTGGCTGCCTCTTGCACACCCTCCACTGGAGATCGAGCCCGCAACCTGGGCATGTGCCCTTGACCAGAATCGAACACGGGACCCTTCAGCCCACAGGCTAATGCTCTGTCCTCTGAGCCAAACTGGCTAGGGCAGCAAGAGATTTTAAAAAAATCTTATTTTAACTTAAACATTTCCTAGGAGCAGACTTTAATCTGCATTGGTCTAGTAAACAAATAAAAACACTGGTTCCTACTATTGCCCAGCAAGTGGCCCTAAGGGGAATGGTACTGTAGTTCTCTGGTATGGAAGGCAGAGCATTGGAATAGGAATCAGAAACCCCACGAAATTTTCATAGCTCTTTACCGAATAAGTGCTGGGCCTGAGAAAAGTCAGCAAACATTAAAAGTTGGGGAATTTAGATTGATGAGGAAAAACGTAAGAGATAGAAGAGAGATAGGTACTTTCATCTCTCCACCCCCGCCCCCCTCCTTGAATGGGGGAAGTGTGAGCTTTGAGTTTATTCATTGTTTATTATAACTGTAAGTTGTGGGTTTGCTGGGAGCCAGTGACAGGGTGTGGATCGGAATGCGATTGAGTTCTTACTACTCCCCCTGGAGCTAATACCTGTCTGAGAATGCCAAGTCCTTCTGGAAATGACAGTCTTTTCTCTTCAGAGATGCGGACCTGCCATCCAGGACTCTTTCAGTGTAAGAGTGGACACTGTGTGCCCGACAATTTGCAGTGTGATGGAATCAGTGACTGTTTGGATGCCTCTGATGAAGCTGTTTGTCGTAAGTTCCTCTACACCTGTGGCACTGCTTGTGTGAATTGTACAGATATGACAGTTAGACCCCATTTCTTCATCAGCCACCACTTTTTAGATTAAAAGGCCATAGGTATTTTCTACTTAGCACTCACTGGTAATTATCAGTTCACCTGGGATTTGAGTCCCCATATCCATATATATTCACAGTAGTCATTCAAGGCATTAATAATATTTTAAATAAAAATATATTAAGTATCTGCGCTACCAAAAGTATTTATAATTATCAGTTATTATACAAATCATTAATTGGGTAAAAAATTGCAGGTTAAAAAAAGGAATATTCAGGGGGGTGGGGGCATGCGTGGGGAGGGGTGTGGTATGGGAATGGGGGGATGAGGACAAATATGTGATACCTTAATCAATAAAGAAATTAAAAAAAAAGGAATATTCAAACAATGACTAAACGGGCATAGAGAACTTGGATTACTGAATTTACAGTGTTAAATTTTTTCTAAATTGCATGATAGAAAAGTTATTTAAAAATGTAATGCCAATATGATCATTCACATTTTACTCTTAATAAATCACTGAGTAAACAATAACTGTTGATGAATATTCATGATAGGTATTGTTGATGATGAGGTTGCCATAAAACCTGCTTTCAAAGAGACTAACTACATAAATGCATCAGGGGTAGAGCTGAGGTTTTGTCCTTGCTTCTAAAGAAAAAGTCCAGTGCAAGCCACAGAATGACTTCTGTCATTGGAAATTGGGCTTGGACAACTGTCCTTCAGAAATATTTCATCAGAATTTCAGGCAGTTCAAGGCCCCAGTACATCTGGATGAGGAAGGAAGAGCAGATGACAATGGAAAGAGCTAAAGGAGCAATAGCAGGTCAGCTTTCCAAAGCTAGTAACTCCTAATAATTTGAATATGTGTCTTCCCTCCAACAGCCACTCGCTTTCCCAATGGGACATACTGCCCAGCTGTTATGTTCGAATGTAAAAATCACGTCTGTATTCAGTCATTTTGGATATGTGATGGCGACAACGACTGTGGCGATGGTTCCGATGAAGAACTCCATCTGTGCTGTAAGAGGGAGGGAGATATGGAGTGCACGGGAGCAGTGTTGTCTGGAAAACCTGTTTCTGATGTGGAGCATGGGCTCCTGGGGGCAGTTGTATGATTTTGAGGACGGGACACACGATCTGCTTCACTGTGATTTCACTTGGCCTCCCTTTTTAGTTCTCTACTTGGAACATGAGAAAGTTGGCCAAACATCCATGGTTTTAAACATTTTATGACCTTAAAAGATAATTTCTTCTAAAGAAGTCTTAGTTAGAAACTCATTGTGCATAACTGGAGGCAGATCTGTTGTGGCTGGAGTCTGGTAGGGGTGTTGCACCTCTCCTGCTCCATGTTACTTTCGGTGCCCCTCAAAGCATCTCTTCTAAACCCCTAGAGCTTCATAGAACACAATAGGCAATTTTAAGACTAGCTCATCTTTAAAGTCACTTTCCTTCATAATAGTTCAAGGCCATCTAATTCCCTTCTGTTTTATGTTGCATATTTATGTTTTAAACCAGTGAATTGGGTTCACATCAGAATCACTTGGGAAGAAATGTTTTAAAATCACATTTTCTGGCCCTACCCCAGCCTTAGACCTAATGATCCAGAATCTCCAAGGATGGGGCTTGGGCAAATGTCTATTTTAAAAGCTCCTTAGCTTTTACTATAATCCCCTTGTGGAAAACTACTGATTTTAACAAAGTGAATAAAAACAATTTTGTTTTGTTTTTAATCATTTTGCCTACATGTTTGTAGTCACTGGAGAGACTCTAAGGCAGTAGTTCTCAAAGTTACCTCCATGTACTAGGAGAGTCCGTCATATCTCTTAGGAACATGTTAGAAATGCAAAAGTTATGGGCCCACCCCAGACCTGCCTCAGACTGGTCTCTGACAGTAGGGCCTACCAATCTCTGCATTTAATAAACCCTACAAAGGATTCTGAAGCAAGTTTAGGATTAAGAATTTTGTGTAAGTAAAAACCCGTAACACAGGAGAAGGCACCTCTAGAAACACTCCTGCTGAAACTCTTGATTAGCTCCTAGCCTGACTCCACTGCACTTTGCTTCTGGAGTTCATATCATCTTTACCATTGGTTTCTTTAGCCCAGGAATTTGACTCTGGAAAATGATGTATCAGAATATTTCCTTTCCTTCAGAGAACTGTAATTAGCATACACTATATTTTCACAGTGGCATCCCTGCATTTTTCTTGCCACCTTTTTTTTTCTTTTTTTAAAAAAAATATTTTTATTTATTTCAGAGAGGAAGGGAGAGAGAGAGAGAGAGATAGAAACATCAATAATGAGAGAATGATTGATCGGTTGCCTCCTGCATGCCCCATACTGGGGATTGACCTTGCAACCCGGGCATGTGCCCTGACTCGGAAGTCGAACCGTGACCTCCTGGTTCATAGGTTGATGCTCAACTGAGCCACACCGGGTAAGGCACCATCTCTTTTTTTGTTAGTAACTAACCATGTTTTGTTTTGTTTTAACTTAATGAATCTTGAAAAATATCTTAAGCATATGTAACTTTCAAAGAATAAGTACTTAGGAAGTTGCTTCCCTCTATAAGATAAAGTGCCCATAGCTAGTAAAATTAAACTTGGAGAGGTGGAGATACAGCCACTTTAAAAAGTGACCAACACTATTTTATTGTGTTGCACTTGCCTTTCATAGCAAATAATTCTATTAACTGTACTTCTAAGAACCAGCTCTTGGATCTGACCTCCCTCTCCCCCCCAAAAACCAACATCATTATAAGTCTCTCCTCTTGCTCCCTGTGTGTGGTACAAAGGAAGAAGGGAATCAAACAGCCCAAGCCCTCCATGTGAAAGGAGAACACACATGTGTGTTGAGTTCACTGACTTCCTGGTACATGCATAGAGGACCATGCTCCTGTACCAAATAAGGGATCTGGGTTCTACCCTTGGGCTCTGCATAGGTGCACCAGCATCAGCTGGTGGTCTGACTCTGGATAACAAAATGAGTCCAGGTTGGAATGTGAGATTTCAACTTTAAATGTAATCAATGAGGGAATTCAGGAATGTGAGTCCATCATTGTGTAAAACTTCATGCTCTGGAGGCTCAATGACAACTGATGTCAGAGGGACAAGCAATGGTCTTCTGACTGAGACTAAGGGCTCATGCATGTATTGTCCTGCTGCCCTCCAGCCTCATGGCCACCACTGTCCTCACTCTGTGCCCCATCCACAGAGACCTTTTATTCAGGCCCCAAACCTACCATGCTCTTTCCTGACTCAGAATCTTCCCTTGTGAATGCCTCTTCTGACCCCTTATCCCCAAGATATATCAGGTATCCCCAGTAGATGCTTTCATAGCATATCTCCTTTGTGGCTCTATCACAGTTGTAGTTGAATGGTTAATTTGTAAAGTCCATTTCTCTGCTAGAATGAAAGTTCCATGAGGACAAAGACTGTGGCTTTCTTGTTTCCCATTGACTGTGATGTCTAGCACAGCACTGTGGTGTATACCAGATACTCAAGATATACCAATATTTGTCTACTGGTGAATTGAATGAACAAATGAATGGCTGAATCAAGCAAGCGTGGTGCAGACATAGGGGCATTTTAGATATTGACATTATATTCTACTCTTAACCTGTATTTTTATTTTTCCGTCTTTTGTTTTAGTGAGTGTTCCCTGTGAGTCACCACACCGTTTCCGGTGTGACAACAATCGCTGTATTTATAGTCACGAGATGTGCAACCATAATGATGATTGTGGAGATGGAAGTGATGAGAAAGAGGAAAACTGTAAGTCACAAGAAAGAAGGGAAAACTAAGGACCCAAAATTGTCTGCAATCTTCAGAATGTACCTCTGGGATTTCACTTGGTTCTGCAGAGGCTTGAGCTGCACCTGTGACTGCAGATCTCTGCCGACATAATTGTTTATACCAGACCTTGTAAACATGTATTACTCAGATGCAACCCTCCCCCATTTATTCCTTTCTCATTTGAGCGAGCTCTTGGCAAGTTCCTTATAATTTTTGCCTTTGTTTGAATATTCAGTTCATATTTCTCTCAAGAAAATGGAAACAAACACAAAATACTGGTTGAGTCACACTTCACAGATTAATGATTTTGTTTTTGTTTTTTTAAAGATGAGGCTTGGTCACTCTTCAGGATAGAGTTATTCATTGTTAATCTATGACTGAACTTATAAATGTGAAGCTGAAAAGACCGGTGTGAAATATGGCAACACTGGTGTTAGCTTGTCTAACGTTCTTTAAAATGAAAATTTATTGCTCAGAAGAGAAAAATGATAGATTGTTTTAAGATAGAAGTTTCAAACTGGCTGAATTTAATGTTTTTAATATTGAAGAATCTGTGCTTTTATATTTTGAGATGTTTTAAAATCTATCCATTGAACAGGAGAGTTGATTAATTATCTGGGCAATTTAATTTATCTGAGAAAAAGTCAGTGAGGAAAATTATTTCCCCTGACTCCAGCTGCTTTATTCCTAAAAGAAAATCTTCTGGGAAAATTTATACAAATGCCTAATTTTTCTATTTTCTGGCCCTTGTATTAATGTGGCCTTAAAATGCTCATGGCCAGCTTGCATCCCAGAAAGGACTGTATGCTAGAGAGGACTCTGACACTATTGCCAAGTTCACTTGTACTCCCTGTTTTCGGTAAAGATGAACATGTAGTTATAACATTGTTGACATGTTTATTTGAGGCATAGCACAAAAGGATGAAGACTTGAAGCTAAAACATTTTTTTTTTTTTTTTTTACAATTTGACCACCTTTTCTTGTCCCACTTTCCCTACTACAAATGTCATTTTTTAATGGAGCAAGACATTTGGAGCATGTGGTCAAGTCCAAGAGTGGAAAAAGGAGGTAGTAAATACTATTCTCCCCAAGGAGCAGGATATCAGACAGAGGAATCACTGCTACAGCCATCACTCTAGGCAACATTTCAATGGCTTCAAATAGCAGGGGGTAAATTTTCAGTCATGTAAAGTGTGATGAAGGTCAGGCAACCCCTCCTTCATCCAGTCGCTATGCCATCTGGTTGCTGGGACAGGAGAGAGAGAAGCGGAGGAGGCACACAGGCTCTTAGTTTCCTGTGTCTGGAAGTGACAGATGTCCCTTGTGTTCACAGTCCTTTGGCTGGAACTGCAAAGGAGGCTGGGAAACACAGGGAAGTGCATGAATATTTAGTGAACACCAGTTATTTCTGCCATAATGTGTCCTTGTGCCTCTAAAAATCCCTTTTTGCTTTTCTTCCTGCACATGGAGAACACCCTTAACCTCTCCCCAAGGGATGTAACTCATGGTCCCACCAACAACTGAAATCCAGGAGATCTGGGTACTGGGCAGTAGTCATGCCACCAATTTTGGATGTGATTCCTTTTGGTCTGGAGATCCATAAACCAATAGACCAACTTTATTTGTACCCCCACCGCCTTCCCCTCAATAGACAATGCTAGAACAGGGGCAGCATAATAGAAATAGATATTCTCATTGGGGAAGAAAGAATTAGAGACTCATCGTAGTCACCAGTCCTAAGAATTCTGACAAGCCACTGGGCTAAGGTGACACTTTGGCCCAGGACGGTCCTGATTTATGCCTGGTGGAATTAAGAGTGCCCCTTTCACTCTCAAAAGCACACTGATTTGGAGAGCAAATTACTTGATTACCCTCTGAGGACATTATGAGGGCTCCCACTATGGGCGTGAAGGAGGTTCATTGATGAGTCATAGCTGTGCTCAGGAAGGAGCACCTGTGGCCACGGCTTCTCACTGATTCTGCTTCTACCCTTTGGGAGGGTTTCCTTGTCTATTGTCCTCTTCAAATAAAGAGGGAGTGGAAATATGCTCTCCTTAGGAGCTGCACAGCTTTCTCAGCCCACTCCCTGTTTATAGAAGGTTTGGGGCCCAAGAGCTTTTTAAGAGTCTCAATCATGGTATTTTGTTTTATTTGGTCATGTATTTCTCTCGGAAACTGAGCAGGCTTTGGATCTACCAGTATTTGCCAATAACCTCACTCAGTGTTTCTTATGAGACATAGTTCTTGAATCTGCTCTGTTTCTTTGCTTTGTTTCCCTCATGCACCTTTGCCTCAACTATTTGTCAGTTACATCCAGGCCATTGTGAAAAATGAATGGGCAGTCATTTCATCCAACCAAAGTTTTACTGGGCCTTTGTGTCTCAAAGCCTTTTAAACTTTAGACTCTTACTGTTTGGGATATAAAAGCAATCAGTTTTTCCCATACTCCAAATTTCTGGGCTTTTCTTTCTTTCAGTTCTGCTTGTAAACCAACCACTTCTTCCCTGAGCTTATTTCTTTCATATACTGCCTTGCCAGACTCAGGTAATGGCAAGCAGTGTGTATCACTAACCCTCTGTTTTCCAACCTCTTTCCCGAGACTGACAACTGCAGCTAGCATGTGGTCTGCCTTCCAGTGTTTCCAGGGTGACAGCCTTACTAATGCTTTGCCATTGCATAACCCAGGTCTCCATCTCTCCTGCCTCCAACATCAGTGTCCTCATTGCTTGCCTCCTGAGTGTGAAGCCAAAACCAGATGATGTTTTTGTTAAGAGGCCACCTCAAACATATGGCTTTCCAAAGGGGCTGGGGGTGGGGGGGGGGGGGTGGGGCACATGAGCTTTTAATTGCTTCAGCCCAGGATGACACATGTCACTTTCAACTCAGAATCTATTGACCAAAGATAGTCACATGGTCCTAACATAATTGCAAGGGAGACTGGGAAATGTCGGGAAGCACGAGGTTATTGGTGAGCAGCCACTGTCCCTGCCACAGAGGGAAGCCTCTGGTTTCACCGAAGAAAAAGTTTTGACTTTAATTTGTTCCTCGATTACAGGTGTAGGTCCGACCCCGGGACCTTGTGCAGAAGATGAATTTAAGTGCAGCAACAAGAAATGCATTTCACAGCACCTTGCATGCGATGATGTTGACGACTGTGGTGACCAGTCTGATGAAACAGGTTGCAGTAAGTAAAGACATGTTCTCATATTTCATTGTGTCAATTCAGGTTTACTAGTGAAAGCATGAATAACAAAGTAGATGATAGCCGCTGCTTCTCTTTAATTGACTTTGTGCGCTGAGCTGCATTCAAGCCCACAGCCGCCTGTTACTCTATACCAGACACAGTGCTACACATTGCATGTGCTATCTCATTTCATTCTTTCAACAACCCTGTGAGCTCTCTCTCCTTCTCCCTCTCCTTACACATGAGAAGCCCAGCTTTGAGGTTAAAGTGGCCATGTCTTTCAGTAAGAGGTTGAGCTAGGCTTTGAACCGACTCCCATCTACCTATCTGCAGAGTACTACTTTTTTTCTTTGTTTCAAATATATTTTTATTGATTTCAGAGAGGGAGATGGAAAGAGAAATAGAAACAATGATGAGAGGGTCATCAATTGGCTGCCTCCTGCATTCCCCCTACTAGAGATCGAGCCCGCAACCCGGTCATATGCCCTTGACCAAAATCGAATCCAGGACCCTTCCGACCGCAGGCTGTGAAGCTCTATCCACTGAGCCAAACCGTCTAGGGCTGCAGAGTACTTCTTCCCAGTTCACTGGGTGCCTCTCAGCAACATATTTTGTTTGTCTTCACATTTTTTTTTTTTTTCATTTTAAGCCAAATGCAGTATCCTTGGCATTTAGGGGAAAAGCTTCTAAGGGTAGTTGGTAAAGATGAGACTGTAACAGGGGACCTTGGAAGGAAACATTTATTTTTATTTTTAAATTAGAGGTAGAAGTTTGTGTGGGAAAAAGATGGTGAACACAATCAAAAGGGATGGTTCTGTCTCAATAGTGTCATGGAAATGTTGGAATGTTATGTTAATAATTCACACTTTTGTAGTCCTTTATAGTTTTTAGGAAATGCTTTCACACATATTATTTAATTTGTCACTCAAGTTAGCCCCATTGGGTCGCTGCTAGTATGTCTCTCTGTATAATAAGGCTCAGAGAGCGTAAGTAACACGCTTGAAGTCACATAAAGTGACAGAGGCAGAGCCTGGAACTGTCCCGTGACGCCAGGCTAGGAGAGCTGCCCTTTAGTTCCTCTACCACTCGCTGTGCCCCTTTGGGCAACTATTGACTTCTCCAGGACTTAGTTTCTTTTTCTTTTTCTTTTTTTAAATCCTTACCTGAGGATATTTTTCCATTGATTTTTTTTTTTTTTTAAGAGAGAGTGGAAGGGAAAGGGAGAGACAGAGAGAAACACCGATATAAGAGAGATACTTCAATTGATTGCCTCCTGCATGACCCTAACCAGGATCGGGGACCTGTAACTAATTGTGCCCTTGACTGGAATTGAACCTGGACCCTTTAGTCCATAGGCCAATGCTCTATCCAGTGAACCAATCTAGCTTGGTTTCTTTAGAGGAAAAAGGAGGGAGTTCTTCAAACTCTAGGAGCCTGTAACTTAGCACCACATGCTTTCAACTTCTTGGGCTTCAATCACATTTTCCTGAGGCATCCCAGAGACTTGGCAGCTTTGCTCCTATGTTGAGCAAAGAGGGATAGGTAACCTGCCATACCAAGTTGACTTGCCCTTTATTTCATGTACTTTCTCAGTGGGGTTTGGAGTTGTTTTTTTTTTTTTTTTAATATTGTGAAGTACTTGATTATGTACATTTAAAAAGCATAAACATGACAGGATTTGCAAGGGAGCAATTGGTTCAGAATTTTTTAACCTCCTGGAGCCCCTAATCATTTTGGAGCTGGGAGGAGATTACAGAGTTTAATAATGCACATGAGACTTAGAGAGGTTATGTGATAGGGTCAAGGGTATCTATGTTAATAAAAATAGGTCACATTTATTTAGCAATGTAGAGGAGGCATCAGTACCTGTTTTACAGAAATTTAAAAGATAATAAGGGAATACTATGAGAAACTTCATGTCAACCAATTCAACAACTTAGGTTAAATGGACAAATTCTTGGAAAGACAGAAAATACTGAAGCTGACTCCAGAGGAAATAGAAAATCTAAAAAGACTTATTTATCAATGTGTAGTTATTAAGAGTTCAGACTTTATTATAAGACTTTCATGTGTACAGCTTTGAAATATGAACTCCAAGGGCAGCATTGCATTGAATGCCATTGTGCTTTATTTTGTGGCTATTCTTCTTTTTTGAAACTCCATGATTTTAGTTTATTTAAACCACATATATAGTCACTGCAACCTAAAGGACTCTGAAAAGTGATGAAGTTCACCTCTTTGGGCCTACTGTTGAAGACAGATAAAAATCTATTTGAGTGGATAAAAAAGATGCCTATGGAATACTATGCAGCTGTATAAAAGAGGGACCTCTTACCCTTTGAGACAGCATGAAGGGAACTGGAGAATATTATGCTAAGTGAATTAAGCAGATCAAAGTATCACATGATCTCACTCATATATAGAATTTAATGAACAAAATAAGCTGATGAACAAAATAGATCCAGAGACATAGAAGCATGGAACAGACTGCGAATCTCAGAGGGAAGGTGAGGGGGGTGGGAGCTGGGTGAGGAAGTAGAGAGAGATTAACCAAAGCACTTATATGCATATGTGCATAACCCATAGACACAGGCAATAGTGTGGTGAAGGCCTGGGGGTAGAGATGGGATGGAGGGGGGGTCAATGGTAAAAGAAAAGGGGGCATCTGTAATATTTTCAACAATAAAGATAAATTTTTAAATAATCTATTTGGATTTGAAAGAATTGAGCCAGGAGATACCACAGTCTCTTCGACTAAAATATTAAGCCTGTGATGAAGACACATTTCATTTCAGAAGTAGATGAAGCTTGAATCCTTTAAGGAGAAAACCACCTTTCCCATCCCTATCCTCCTCACCCTCCATTATCACTATGTTTATCTTTGTCAGCTTCCCTATAAGACCTCGGTCTGGAGGTAGATGAAGACTGGGGATAAAACAAGCAAACTGATAAGAATGACAAGAATGAAAGCCAGATAGCTTGGACAGATACTGGCAGAGATAAGGAATACTGAGTCATTCATATAGGCCCTGCAAAGATAAACTATTAGATGATTATTTTTATTATGAAAGTTATAAAATCCAGAAAATATATTAACAATCAAAAATAAAAATCACGTGACTCACATCATTAAGAGAGAACTAATCTCCAAATTTATTGTTCTTTTGTGTACATGTGCAAAAAAGTATTTCTTAATATTTAAAAAATTTAAAGAAGTATTTTATACTAAATAGTATTACAATATTTTTCTCCATTTTTACTATAGATATTTCCCATGTCAAAGTGTCATTTGAAACCATGAACTTTAATTATTACATTGCAATCCATTTTGTAGATAATCATAAATAATAAACATTGATTCTAAAGTGCATGTTTAGTATCACTGTTAATATCTCTGAAACTAGGATACATCTTACAATTGATAATATGCCATAGTATAGTGTAAGTCCCAGATCTTTTCTATTTTAGTGTTACATAAAATAATGGTGCTTTAGAGGTGACTTAGATTTGATAAAATACAGTATACCATAATTTATTTCCTATTGTTAAATGAACATTCAAGTTGCCTTCAAAATTTTCTCATTATAAATAATATTGTAATCCTTAAACATAAATCATAGTGCATATGTTTTTTTCCTTCTTGAGAGAAAAATTTATTTATGTGGAATAACTGGGTACAAGTATGAATGTTTTGAAATCCTTGACATATACATATTGAAAAATTCCTCTCCATGTATACCAATTTATTGTCCTATTGGCAGTGATATGACTTATGACTAACATATGCATTTTATTGTGTTCTGGCTAACACTTATTTAGCAATGGATATTTGTGATTGGTCTGGTTTATACCTTCCATTCGTAATATTGTGATTTTGTTTTTCAGATAAAGGAAAGGAAAGATCATGTGCTGAAAATCTATGTGAACAAAATTGTACCCAATTAAGTGAAGGAGGATTTATCTGCTCCTGTAGACCTGGGTTCAAAGCCAGTATTTCAGACAGAAACTCCTGTGATGGTAGAATATATTTCCTCCCAATTCCTATTAGGAGAACTTTATCCTTTTTCTGTTCTTCACTGATTCCCTATTATTAAACCACCATTTAATTCATTGAATGGGACTAAACTCATTGTTCTGGTTCATTAAAGTATTCAGGTGCACCAATAATTTTACTGTTAGGGGTGGTGATCCGTTCTAAATCTGGTTATAAGTTATAAATTAATTAAATATATATAACCATAGGTGACAAATATCAAGATCTATTTTCCCCATTAAATTTTGCGGTTGTGAGAAAACACACAAATTCAGGGATCCAAGTGCTTTTATCCTATGCTATCTTATCAGTGCCTAGCAGGGTGGTAGGCAGATAGCTCATCCTCAGTAATATCTGTGAAACTAATATGATTTATGATGGTTGTTTATTGTATCATTATGTAAGTTCAAGTTATTTTTAACAAGCACAAATCTTAATTTTTTATCTTAAGTTAAACAACATATTTATTAAACACACACTTATGCCAGACATGAATGAGTTTAAAGGTATAGTCAGAAGATAGCTCTTCAAACTATTAAGTTATGAGTATGATTTTAAGTGTCTTTTATTATTTGAATTTACTGTTTCTAACACATGAAGTGCCATACTCAGATGATTGGAAGAGTTCTTTTGGAAGCTGAAGCTTAAGAACTCAATTGAAAAACCAAAAATCAATTACTCCCATTTCTCTTGGCAGAAGGGGAAGTAGTGATGACAACATCTCCTTCCCCAAAGGGAAATGTTGGTTCTGCTTCAGTTAAAACCCCGTCTTTATTGCTTACCAGCTTTGAAACTTTGGGTTTAATAACAATCCATACCTCATAGAGTCTTTCTGGATGATTAAATAGGAGGAGAAATATGGAAAGTGTTCTACAAACGTTGGTATCTGCTTGTTTTCATCGGCAGTCTTTTTAGTCATTGTGAATATGGATTTAAACAGAAGCAGGGTTTCTAAAGAATGAATGGGAGCAGATGTTGCATATTTGGTTTTATTTTGCCTACAGACATCAACGAGTGTGAGCAATTTGCAACGTGTCCACAGAACTGCCAAAATACTAAAGGAAGTTATGAGTGTTACTGTGCCGAAGGCTTCAGGTCCTTTAGTGGCATCCGTCGACATCGGTGTGAAGCTGATGGTATGATGGGTTCATGTCGGGATTGATTGACTCTCTGAGAAATAAATGCTGATGAGTACAATATACCAGAAAATAAATTTTAGACTTAAAGTCTTATTTTTAATTCATCAGTGACTTCTCTTCCAACACCCATCCTGTCTCTTCTCCTCTTTCCTGTCTTGCTAGATTAAAACAAAAATTACAATTTCCCAACAAATAATTTGGGATTCAAGCAAGAGTCAGGTATTACTTTTTATTCTGGACTTAGGCTCTTGTCCACCTTGATAAAAACTTAAGAAGGTAGAAAAGATGTCACCTTCTAAAAGATTCAAACAATAAAAGCATTCTTACAGGATGGTCAATAATATAAGGAAATTAATGAAGCTCTTCAACTTCCACTCTACTGAGATCAATGTTTGAGGTCCTGTACTTCAAGATGGATCACAAAAAAAGTCACATTCAATTGAGGACCATCAAAGACACCTTGTTGACATATCCCTATTTTATTGTTCATGGACTAGTGATCACAGACAGAGAGAAGGTGCCAGAAAACCTGGCACATTCAAAATTTCAATTATTACTTCAGCATTTTAGTTAATTCAAGTATCTGAGAATCAGTCTCACAAAAAGCAGTAACAAATACTATATAGAAATGTACAAAAGAGAAAGATTGTTAGGTTAGAAATATTATAGCCCAAATTTCTAGGGGTCTGATTGAAATCAGCATATCCCATTTTAAGGGGTATAGGATTTTATGATCTTACGGATTTGAATTTAAAGTTTGTACTAAGGTTTAAGGAACTTGATTTAAAAAAGTGGCATTTTACTTTAAAAATTAAAGGTAAAATGACTTTAATTTCTTCATACAAGTTGGGCTTTTATTGTATACATTTGACTAGCACATTTAAGTGTTTTACCCTCTAAACATTTTTGACACTGATTGAAAACTAGGGCAAAGGCATTTGAACAGTTGGTCTGGTAATTAAGCAGCAAATTTAAAAAGTGGTTCAATCTTTTAAGGAGATGGCTGCAATAAATTAGAATATTCATATAAAACATAATAATGTCAAGATAGGAAATTTATAAAATAAACTTCCAAAAGTTACTTAAATTAAATTTGATTAACATTAGGCAAGTATATAAAATAAAAAAATTTAGACACTGCAACTCAGGATGTGTCACCATTAAAATAGCTGCTTTAGGTTAAAAAAAAAAAATCAAGAACAAGCTGGGTTGTTGTTTTTTTGTCATTAGCTAGGAGCTAAATTGAGTCATGGAGCTGATTACTTGTTAAAAAAAATCATAAAATCTGTCAGTAAAGAGTTAGGAATGAGATATGTACACATATAATTCCTTAATAAAAAAATTTAAAAAAAGAAATTGTGTTAAAAAGCAAAAAAATAATAAAAAATAAAGTGAGCAGTTTAGTACATGCAAAAAAAAAAAAAAAAAGAGTTAGGAATGAGGACTTCCTGGTAAACTTTTAGTAAGACTATACATAATTGTATTTCTTCTGTGAGACTGAATGTCTACCATCTTGTCTGTTTTATTGCTGGTAAATAAAGAAAAAAAAAATAGTGGAAAAGAGGACACTTCCTAGGGAGTCTCAGTCTTGCCTTGCTCTAAACTGTTGTCCACTGAGGACAAAGAATAAAGAATGATAAATGCCCCTAATAGAAATCCTAGCTTTCCACCTGAATGGAGATAAGAATGGATTATGAAGATAGTCATGGATTTTGCAACCCAGTTGGATAGATAGCTCTATCCAACTTGATTAGCAGAGATAGATTCCTATAAAACCTCATTTTTTTAAAAGGGGGGAGGCTACCTGCTATTTTATAACCTACTTTATATGTATAAAAAGTTCAAGTCGATATCAAACAGATAAAGCAATCCTTCATTTGTTTGTAGGTGACCCCCCTTTGTTGCTACTTCCTGAAAACGTGCGAATTCGAAAATATAATCTGTCATCTGAGAAGTATGCCGATTACCTTGAAGAACAAGAACGTATTCAGGCTATCGATTATGATTGGGATCCCGAGGGCATAGCTCTCAGTGAGTATGAACTTTGACATTTGTCATTGATATTAATGGAATTAATTGACTTATAAGGTGTTGAACCTCCGGGAATTTATTTGTAATGAGTCAATTTTGTTGTGTGAGTGGAAACAGAAGCTTATTCTACCCAGCATGCTCCAGAGACCTTAGCCTGGCCATAGGTCCCAGCCAACCTTTCCCAAGTTCTCACTGAACCTTTTTCCATCCCTGAGGATTATCCTTTCAGTACCATTTATAGCCCTTTGTTTAATATCTTGTCTTTGCTTACACAGATCTTGTTCATCCCCTCTGTTATACATTTGGAAGATTTCTACTAAAACTTCAAAGACCCAATTCAGATGTCACCTCCTCTGTGACAACTTCTATAATTCCTCCTGGCACAGTTTTGTGATTGGTCACCCCTGAGCCAGTAACATTTTATACATGCTTTTTCTAAAGCACGGGTTACATTGAGTATGGTTATTTGTCCACATATTTTTCCCCCAATCTCTTTCTTAACCATGTGCTCTCTGGAACTAGAGGTTGAATCTAATTCATGTCTACATACTTATTACCTGACCAAACATCTAGTAAAGTATACATGGTAGGTGCTGAAAAAATTTTAGTTTAATAATGAAAAATTGAATAATGCTTATGTGGAGCCTTTGATGTCTCTGAAGGGTGTGTGGGACATGGTCATGGGGCGGCAGTCAGGAAACATGCCTTCTATGCCTGTCTCCCTCCTCTACTAGCTTTGTAAGGTTACAATTTGTGACCTTAACTAATTGTAACAGTTCTCTGGATTGCCATTTCTTATCTGTAGAGTAAGAGCAGAAATCTCATTCTGCCTGCCTGCCTCTGAGAGTTGTGTTGAAGATCAAATGAGATCATAGATATGAATATGCTTTGCAAACTATCAATAACTGGGCAATGTATGATTTATTGTTATGTTTTCACACAGTTATGCAATACAATAAGCTTTTTAAGACTAGTATATATCTAGGAAAGTATATGCTTTAAAAGTCACAATCGTCCTATGCTTTTCAAAATGCCTGCTGCCTGCTATCTTTTAGTCTGTACATAAAGTAAGACTTCACATCTGCATGGCTCCTTGATTGTCACTGTTACTTTGTATGATTTCAAACTCTCAACAGCCTGCCCCTGGTTTATCTATATATTCTATTTTGGAAACTAGAACTTCATCCTAATGAGAGTAAATAGACTCTTGGCTGAAATGTATTTTAATGAATTACCTTTAAATAAAAGCACTTAAGTCTGTATTAGTGTTATCAATTGAAGCATGTGTAGCTAATAGCTATTCAAGTATGAGAGGTTTTGAGGTTTGATCATAGGGTATAGTTGAATTATTACTAATATAGGACCAATGAGGAGGTATAGATGTCAATAAATGAACTGTATTTCATCTAACTAGACCCCAGGTCCAGTCTTACCTGATGTTCTTAACATGAAACTGATGTGTGTGTCTTGCCTCTGCAGGTGTCATATATTACACTGTGCTAGGGCATGGCTCTAATTTCGGTGCTATCAAACGTGCCTACATCCCCAACTTTGAATCTGGCAGTAACAACCATGTGCAGATAATTGACCTGGGCCTGAAATACATAGTGCAGCCAGATGGATTAGCAGTGGACTGGGTTGGAAGGTAAGTTTAGTGTACATGCCCCTCTTGCCCATTCTATTTACCTGGTCAGAGCTCCTTCCTGCTCTCCTGGGCACATGAGTTAAGCTGGACCTGGATATGGGTACGCTCAGCCACTGGTGCAGCTAGGGAATGCCTATGCTTGCTCTAGCCCCAGCAAACACCTCTGCTTACACCAATGTGTCCTATAAATATTATCATTTACTTTATACTAGAGGCCTGATGCATAGATTCATGCCCCTGTGGGGTCCCTCACCCTGGTCTGTGGGGATCGGGCTGAAACCGGCTCTCCAACATCCCCTGATGGTCCAGGATTGCGAGAGGGTGCAGGTCAGGCTGAGAGACCCCACTGGTACAGGATCGGGCCTAGGAGGGACCACAGGAGGGCTCCAGGGAGTGTCCAGCCCTTCTCGCCCAGTCCGATTAGCAGGACTCCAGAAGCAAGCTAACCTACCGGTTGAAGTATCTGCCCCCTGGTTGTCAGTGCGTCATAGAGACCGGTCGAATGTTTGGACACTTAGCATATTAGGCTTTTATTATATAGGCTGTGCCTTGAAAGAGTCTGGGAAAGAACAAAGGTGAAGACTATATTTATATTTAGGAGAACATTCTTTCCAACAGGGTTCTGGATCCAAAAATTAACTTGTATGGCAGAACTGTTTATTTTGGGAAGAAATGGGACATACTCACAATTCTCCCAGCAAAGCAGTTTGGATGAAACTTTTTTCTCCGTGGTAATTATTTCAGGGAGGAACAATCCACACCTTGTGTTTTGAGCAGGCTGTGTTGTCTAAACAGATTGGAAATTTGACTTTGCTGTAATCTTTGGGTTGTTTGTTAAGAGATAGAGACTCCATTGTCCTCTTTTAGATTTTCTAGAACCCCAGGGAGAAGAGCCACACATTTTGGATGATCTGTAAGGAAGAACTTTTAAGCAGGTCTATCCTAAGGTAGATGCATGAGATGCAAACTGATATGGTAAAGTCAGTAAGCTCCTTCTTCATATATACTAGTCTCTTCTTCATGGAAGAGCCTTGCACTGGAGTGGCATTGGTGGCAAAGCAGTAACATTAGAGCCAGAGCTCAGGCATTCATAGAATCCCCTGTGTCCTTGAAAGTGAACTAACAGTGGGAAAATGTTTGCAAGGCTCAGGCTTGCTGCCCTCTGGGAGAATGGAGAGTCACTTGTCATACTAATTAATTTTTACCTTTAAACAACCTGTCTGGTGTTCCTGGAAGATTTCAACATCTCTGAAGTTAATGAGGTCCCCACTGTGCCTGCAGGCTAACAGGAGATACTTTTTCTAGCATTTTCTGCCATGAATCAAGGCCTCAGAGAATCAGGAACTTGAAATTCTTGACTTCAACACTTCCTCCTCAAAACCAAGCAGGCAATGCCAGATCTGTTTTCCTGTTTGAAGTTTTATTTCTTTCTCAGCCTTAATGAATGAGTGAATTAAGAAACAGATGGAAATCTTTCCGCCTGGGAGAGACTGAGAACTGCAAGTTTTAGGGATGGAAAAGGGCAGGATGGCCTGTCTTAGGGATGGAAGAAGGGAAGGATTGCCACAGATTTAAGGGTGGAAGGGCAGGATGGCCTGGCTGAGTTTGTTATTTTGAAAGGTTATTTCCACTCATCCTTGGAATGATGCCAGATTCCTACTGATTCCAATGGGGCTCTTTGTTGAGGAGGAAGCCGACTCATGGGCAATCAGAATGAAAGGGCCATCCCAAAATTGCTTAAAGCTTCTTCCTGGAAGGACATGTCTCATAAGAATGCCAGATGTGAGGTCCATCTTCATTTGATCCTGGCAGATTCAGCTGCTTTGACTGATCAAGCAGGAGTCCCCCACTTCCGTCTCTTCTCCCCTTTTAACCTTCCACAGATGTCCCCTTGGCAATCCCCAGAGGGGGAGGCTATGCTCAGGTCACTAGCATCTGAGTAGCTGTCGTGCCAGCTGGGATTTCCAAACTAAATGTTCTCACCCTCAGAACTCCTAGAAGTGACAAGTCTAGACTTTTTGGTTGTTTAACTGTGTCCCTTTAAATTCAGGCATATTTACTGGTCAGATGCCAGGAGTCAACGGATTGAGGTGGCTAAACTTGACGGAAGGTACAGAAAGTGGCTGATTACCACCCAACTAGATCAACCAGCTGCAGTGGTTGTGAATCCCAAACTAGGGTAAGTACTTGAAGGAACATTTAACGTTCTAGATATTTTCTACTTCGTTTCTCAAAATAAATTTATGTGTTTGATTATTTTTTCCTCATTGCACTAAAATTGTCTTTTGACTCTTTTGGAGTGACATCTATGACTATTTTCAAGAATTATAATATGCCCAAAAGATCATTTAGGACCAACCAGGCTTCAGATCAATGCTGTGTAAGGGGAAGTTTCTGGCCACATATTTTCCAAACCCCAGTTAATCTAAATTCCATACATTCCTCAAAAGAATTTAAGGATGGATCTATACCTGATGACTGGTTTAGACTAGAGGCTGCAAAGTGGTGGCTGGTGGGCTAATATGGCCCATAAGCATATTTGACTTACTGAGTTGCTCACATTTTTAAAGTTGTTTTTTTTTAAATATATTTTATTGATTTTTTACAGAGAGGAAAGGAGAGGGATAGAGAGTTAGAAACATCGATGAGAGAGAAACATCAATCAGCTGCCTCTTGCACACTCCCTACTGGGGATGTGCCCGCAACCAAGGTACATGCCCTTGACTGGAATCGAACCTGGGACCCTTGAGTCCGCAGGCCGACGCTCTATCCACTGAGCCAAACCGGTTAGGCACGTTTTTAAAGATTTAAAAATCTGTATTTGGTACTTGAAAATCAGAAGTGATAACACTAGGTAGGTATGCCTTCCTTGATGTAGTGTTGCCTGGAATTTTTAGACAGGACTTTGTCTGCCCTTCATGTTTATAACTGCTCTGCTCCATGCATTTATCTGGCCTGCCTGATCTTTTCTAGGGATTTGAAGTGGCACAATCCCTGGTCTACTCAATTCTTTCATAATTAAGTCTTAACTGGATGCAAAATAATACCTTTTAAAATAGTTTTATTGTAACCTCCCTGAGGGTAGGAATCTGTGTTTGATCTCTGGGACATCCCAACACAGAATAGTACCTCTCGCACAGAGGCATTCAATAAATATTTCTTGAAGAAGGAACAGCTTTTTGAATGATGTATATATTTTAAAGGGTCTGGGTGTATATCATTGAGCAGGGCTGGCCAGTTTCTATTGAGAAGGTGCAGTTTTCAGGAAGGAGAGCTCACAGATGCCTGGGCTGTCCCTTTTCTCTCTGTCTTACCAAGTATAAAAACAACATCACTTAGCACTAGGGCTCTAAGAGAAACAGTTGACCTTCCTGTGGGAAGTCCATGCTCCATTTCAGGGGAGAAGCCTCACTAGATGAAATGCTATAATGAGGAGACTTTCTGTTACAGGCTTATGTACTGGACGGACTGGGGCAAGGAACCGAAAATCGAGTCAGCCTGGATGGATGGGCAGCATCGGAGCATCCTGGTCCGTGAGGACCTCGGTTGGCCTACCGGTCTTTCTATTGATTATTTGAACAATGACCGGATCTACTGGAGCGACTTCAAGGAGAAAACGATTGAAACCATAAAATATGATGGGACTGATAGAAGAATTGTTGCCAGTGCAGGTTAGAAATAGTTCAAATTTAATGTTCAGTAATCAATTAATATCTTTCTAATCTCTTTGCCTATTTTCTCAGAAAAGAACCCCGATTTTAAGAAGTGGTTTATGTTAATTCTTAAATATCACTTTCCCCAGCTCTCCTCTGCTGATTTAAATGCAAATGAACTCCTTAGTAATACTGTAATTAAGTTCTTTTTGTTCTTTTTACATAATTTAAAAAAAATGCTCTCAGCAGCAGATATTAAAATAATTGAGGTTCCAATTGAGTTACCTTGAGAGAGGAGGCGGTCCTGTGGGCTGGGGTAACCCATGTCTAACCACTTTAGACACATTTGTTCTTATCATGCTGGATTGTTCATTTTACATAACCGGAAACACCTAGAAGGAGACAAAATATTTTGCTTTCTTATCTAGATTGTCTAACTGCAGGAATCCAGCACATACCAGGTTTTCCCGATAAGCTGTGTTGTTTTCAAGGGAAAAAAAATTCTCTGCCATACAAATTGTTTTCCAAAAGTAAAATAAAATCAGCAACTTGAAAGTGAGCAAGTCCCCTACCACTGGGGTTAGCCAGTGGGCACTCATCTAGTTTAATTTTCGTTATCTTGATCTCCCAGGGGAGCATACTTCTGTGGTCTCGTGTACTGCCTGACTGTTCTGGATTGCCAGGCATTGCATTAGTGATTAATTCATGTAGAATGAAGGCTGACATGGAGGTTAGGTTCTCTTTTCAGTAACCTGTTTTTTTTCTTCCTGTGGGTAAGCAGCAGTGGACCCTTACAGTCTTGACATCTTTGAAGGCCAGTTATACTGGGTATCGAAGGATAAAGGAGAAGTATGGACACAAGATAAATTTGGGCAAGACAAGAAAGAGAAAATGATAACTGTGAGCCCTTGGCTCACTCAAGTTCGAGTCCTTCATCAACATAGATACAATCAGTCAGGTAACCACTAACCTTGGAATACATGTTCCTCATTCTTTCAAATTAATGGCTGTAGTGTTGGAAAATGTAATGGATTATAATAGGTTGATCTCTTGGTGCATGAAAGGTGTGTGTGTGTGTGTGTGTGTGTGTGTGTGTGTGTTTTCATTGGAGATTGGATGAAATTATATATGCCACCAGCAGATATGAAGTAACAATATTTCAGTCCTCGCCGTTTGGAGTTATGGGTATGTATTTCCAGCCACAGCATCCCTGCTAACAGGCATCAGACCCCTGCTAACAATGAGTTGCCTTAACAAGTCACAGTGTGGGTTTCCTGGACATCATCAGTTTGACCCATTCCTTGCAACTAGGCTAGTCGAGTTATCCTGGCTGTGTGAGCCTTAGTCTGAGATTGTCAGGCAGGTGCACTTCTACCCCTCCCGCCTTTTCTTATTTTCTTAGTTCTGGTTTCCGCTTCATCAGGTTAGTTGTAAGATGAAAGGGAAGGGACATTTTTGAAGTGAGGAAAGGGCATAGATTCTTAAATTCTAAATGTCAGATTCTTGTGTCACATAAGGAAACTGATAGGAGAGATTAAGTAACTCATATGCCCAAGTTGCACAACCAACAGGTGCATTTTAAACTTAGAAATGATTTTAAAATTCCATTGAACCCAGAGCTCAACGTCTTTCCGTTCAAGCTGTGATCAGTATACCTCGATCCAGTTTGAATTCTGTCATGGGGGGACCTTCGATTAGTTGCTTCCCTTCACATCCCTGTATGCAAAACAAAGGTCCCCTTAAGTTCACTGACCCTCTGAGACCCCGAATCAGACTTAACAAATTGGAACTCAGAGATAAACCTCCCAGGAGATGACACTGGTGGCACATGCCCATTCTGAGGCTTCACTGCCTTGTGTTGCTGTTAGTGACTGCTGGTTCTCCAACCCATTTCCAAAACACCCCAGCTCTCCTTTCCTAACCGTTCCTGCAGCTCTCACACTGGATGGTTTTAAAGGCAGAGCACCGTTTACCTGGTGAGCCTCTGGCTCCTGTGGAAAAGGCTGCCCAGGAATCAGGCAGAGGAGAATCTGGAGACTGTCCCTGAAGGAAAAGCATCAGTCAGCTCAGACTCTGGCCCGCTTTGCAAAGTGCTGAGTGCTGCTGTGTAAGCCAGAGACACAGCTCAGTTGTGCCAGGTTAGATTTGCTCTGGGCCCATAGTTCTAGTTTCGCATGCATTAGACTCATCTAGAAAGCTTGTTGAACATATTGCTGTGCCCCACCCACAGAAATTCTGATTTAATATGCCTGAGGTGGCCTAAGAAGTTTGCATTTGTAACAAGTTCCCAACTGATGCTAAAGTTGCTGGTTCCAGGACCCCATTTTGAGAATCCCTGCTCCAGGCCCTGCTCACAGTGTGGGCCATGGGCCAGTAGCATTGGTATCCTGTGGGAGCTGGCAAGAAATGCAGGCTCTCAGGCCCTGCCCAGCCCTTTGGAGTCAGATTCCCAGGGCGTTTTGTATTACGTTAAAAATTGAAAGCTCTGCTCTAGAGAGCTGAAGAAATGGTAATGGAATAGGTTCTGAACGAGGCTTTTGGAATGTGCCTTTTTATTTTATTTATCACCATGCCTTGTCTATGGTTACATTTTAGGTGACAGAGAATCAGGATCACACAATGTCAGTGTGAGAAAGAATTTAGAGGTCATCTAATCCTTTGATAAACCATAATATATGCTAAGGTAGAATTTATATGACTCTGTAATTACGTGAGGGACTTTTTAATAGTGATAATGGAGCTCTATCCCAGACCAATGTAAATATAAATTTCTGTGACTGGGCCACCATCCTTGTGAATAGCTCCCATCTGATTCTGATAATCACAGCTTGAAATCCCCTCGTCTTACAAATAAGGAAACTGAAGCCCAGAAGGAAGTTCTCCTTGGAGGGTGAGGGTGGAAATCAGATCCAGTATATGCTTTGGATGGACCACACATTCTGACCTACCCAAATGTGGGCAATGATAAATATTGCTGTAATAATGGAGTCTTAGTGGTTTTTTTGAACTATCTCAAATTGCTTAGCACTGATTAGTTTTTGAGGTCATGCAGTGGTCAGGCACCTATCTGTCAAACCTGCCAGGGCAAAGAGATAGTGATGCCAATAGAAAATGTGAGTGGTGCAGAAGTAGGGTGGAGGGCACAGGGAGGGACTGTGCCATTTTGGTGGGTGGCATGGGATGGCAGTGTAAATGAGGGTGATAGCCAGGTGGCACATGGCCTAGAGGTGCTGGGATGTCAACTGTCAGGGCCACAACTCAGTCGATGGGTATATTCCTTGGTTGGGTTAATCATTTCCGCCTCAGAACCTAACTGTGGTTCTCATCTGCTTTTCAGTGCCCAACCGCTGTAAGAATGTCTGCAGCCATCTCTGCCTCCTGAGACCCGCGGGATATAGCTGTGCCTGTCCCCAAGGCTCCACCTTTTTGGAGGGGAGCATGACTGAGTGTGATGCAGGTAGGGGCATTGCCTGGACAGCCTCAGGGGCCTGGGAGAGCTGTTCTGCCTTCTTTAGGAGATTCCCTATTCATGCTTCACCTCCTTCAGGAGCCTGAAGAATCCTGTATATGAGGTCCATTGCAGAATGGAGAGGTGATGGCTAGGAAGAGGGACGAGAGATGGAGGAACTGTGTTCTGATGATTTCTGAGAATTATTTGCTAAGAACTTCAGAGATAGATTCAGTGCCCATAAATCTATAGTTATGTTGTTTTGCAAAGACATTTTGAAAATGGAATTTTCCATACGGCCTTCTTTCCCTTCCCACTCTATCCTGGATGACTACACCCCTGAATCCATTCAGCCTTACCTGGGTAGAAGTGTGGGGGCTGAGGGCTTATCGAAGGGAAGGCTGTTTTCCTCACATGCTCATTTCAAAGTTTTGACAATTGCAAAGGACGACATTATAAAATATATCTGTGCTGTTGGGAGATAGAGGCCAGAGCAAGAAATGCTATGGATAATCTATGCATGGCAAGATGTTTTTACAATGATTCCTAAGTTAAGGGGCTAATAACCGATGGGGAATAACTAGTGTCTATAACTAGTATCCAAACTTGAAAAGTTCTTTAAAAAAAAAAATCATACTGCTTTTGTTCACTAGTGGCCCATTTGATGGCTCACACCCCCCAGTTTTAGACAATGGGGGGTGAAGAGGATTAAGGCACTGCCTTGTGACTCTTCCCAACCAGGCTGAAATGTTGGCAGGTTTATAGAATGAACTCGGGGTAAAGAAACTGCTTCCCTCTGCCTCCCTTCCCCTGTCCCAGTGCTAGTGGGGAAATATTGGCAAGACTATACTATTTTGCAAGATTTTGAACAAAATGACAATTTAAAGCTTTTGAGACTCGTTCTGTGCTGTAGATGGGTGTTCTGACATTTATTACAATCTCACATTGAAGGAGCGATGTCTAGGTTGTCACTTCATCTACTACTTTGCTCATTTACATGTATTGCCAAGTGGATTATATTAAGATTCTCATTTAAAAGAACTTGAACCAAAGGTAGCACATTAATGATGGTAGTCATTTGTATGTGGTCTTGGTTTGGTATATTAATCAATTTATTTGATAAATATTTACTGAGTGCCTACTATGTGCTAAGCACTGTTCTAAGGGTTGGAGATAGTGAACAAAACAGACACATTCCCTGCTCTTGTTAAGTTTATATTCTAACAGGACAATAAATAGAGAACCTCATAAACATATGATGTCAGGTGGTGAAAGGAGAAAACTAAAGCAGGGTAAGAGGGGTAAGGATGGGGTGGGAGTGGGATAGAGAGTTCCAGAAGGCCTCTCTGTTAAAGGGTCCTTTGAGTAGAGACTCAAATTGAGGAACTGTGCCGGAAGGGTATTTGAATAAGCACACACTACTTATTGAGTATCTTCTAAGTATTACACATGGACACACCAATGACCCATCAGGCACATCCAGGGAGTACTTAGGACCTGAACTGGAGCAGGGACCCAGAGCAAGGGCAGTTTTGGAAGACTTAAAAAATGAGGTCTCTAACCAGCTGTCTGTCAAGCATCTCCATGTCTGTATCTATGTGTCTGTTTATTGGTTGATGGCTCGCAGATACTTTGGAGCCTTTAGTTGAAGTTTGGAGGTGTAATTGAACTCTTGATCTTAATGGGTTTCACAGAGGAAAATTATGAATACTTCAAATGAGAATGGAATTCCTAAGAGATTTTTTTTTTTTACCATAGTTCCTTTGAACTATTAATGTATGTTCTGGGGTCTAATTGTTTTTGAGGGAAATTATATAAATGGCCTCCTTTTCCCACCAAATGTATGTTACTCTCCAAGACCTTATTACTGATAAGGACATTCATCTGACTGAAAGGGAAGGGAAGGTTTTGATAGGGAGAGTAATTAGATGCCCTGACCCAACCACCCCAGCCCCACCCTGGGCTGGAAGCAGGGTTGCCTGCTGTGGGTGCTTTGCTGAGTATGGCTGACTAACACATGCATGGCTTTCCCTTTCTGCAGCCGTGGACAATCCTATCACCATGCCCCCCCCATGCAGGTGTATGCACGGAGGAAATTGCTATTTTGATGAGAATGACCTCCCCAAATGCAAGTAAGTCTGAATGTTGAGGTCTGAGCTGTAGGATTTGCTTTTGGGGTAATTCAAGACCTTAAAGTAACCAGAAAAACAAGGATAGGAACCTTGCCAGTTCACTAATTATCCCATCTTAACCAGCTTGCCCTCCCTTGGGGAATTCACAGAGAACTAAAGCAGTGCTTCTCAAACTGTATGGCACCTAAGGACCATCTGGGATCTGGATCAAATGCCCCATCTACCTTATTCAAGAGATTCCACATTTCTAACAAGCTCCAAGGAAGTGCCACAGAATTGTGGGCCGCCACCCTTTCAGGGAGAAAGGAGTTAGAGAAATGACAACTACCACATTCTCCTACTCATCTGGTCTTGTTAATTACAACTGGCTAATGGGAGAGGGGCTGTTCAGCAGAGCTGCTTCAAGACCAGGCATACACGAGGAGCAGAGACTGAGCTCAAGACTTGGGAAGGAGAGAAAGCTCTAACACAGAACAAGATAAATAGAGGTCTTTAAGAGTAATGAAATCACATCAAAGGGAAGAACACAATAATGGTTTCCATTTTTACTCCTTAAGGAAAAGTCCGATGGATTAGAGAAGACACCAATAGGTTTATTTGATGAGGTTGACCTTGTAGATGCCACAGCTATTGCATTGAAAGTAAATTTCCAAAGTTAGATTACTGTTCATCCTGCTCTTCATCTCTTGGCAGAATAAATGGAAGTCATGTGAGATATATTGTTCAACATAAATTTACTCAGTCAAACTTCTCTCTACCTCAAAATGTGCTTATAAAATTGCAATAGACGCCTAAGAAGGCAACATCTTGTGAACAATTCTTCTTTTCCTTTCAGGTGTCCCAGTGGCTACATGGGAAATTACTGTGAAATAGGGCTTTCGAAAGGCATTTCTCCAGGAACAAGTAAGTTTGAAGAATATGAGCTATCTGGAAATACTTCACAGTGCCTAAATTGAATGCTATTTCTATTCTGTGTGACCCAGTCTTTGAAGAATAGATGGTGCTAGTCCTCAGCTTCTACAGCTAAGACTGGCTCTTCTCCTTCCATGTTAATGTGTTCGCTTCTTCTCCCCTCCTCAATGGCAGCAATGGCCGTGCTGTTGACAGTCATCCTGATCATCATCATTGGAGCTCTGGCAGCATTAGGATTTTTCCACTACAGGAAAACTGGTTCCCTTCTGCCCTCCCTGCCCAAGCTGCCAAGGTCAGTGTCATTATGTGGAACATTGATTTTTAGAAGCCTGTGTGATGGCACCACGCGAAAACAACGGACTTAGTTGTGTGTTGTTTTTTTAAAGTTAAAAAAGCACCATGCATAGCTCACCTGTTCTGCAGAAACAAAAAGGAGGGAACTTAAGCAGTCACTTCAAATCACAGCTTCTTAATCAAGTGCTTCAAAGAAACCTGAATGCAAATCACATTTTCTAGTCCAAGTGGTTGTGCCTGCTGGTGGGCATTCAGGTTAGGCGGAGAGAAGTCGGCTGTGTGATGGGCGAGGCTGGCCCTCTATTAGATCTCAAGCTTTGACACGTCCAGGAAGCTAAGGGGATGCACTAGAGTGGGAACTCTGAACTGTCTTCCTTTTAGTAAGACTTAGCAATATGGAGGAAAGGGTACTATTGCAAAAGGTTTGTTAAAAAACAACAACACAATAACACTGTTTCAATGACTTCTTTTCTCAGCTTAAGCAGTCTTGTCAAATCCTCTGAAACTGGGAATGGGGTGACCTTCAGATCAGGGGCCGATGTTAATATGGATATTGGAGTGTCTGGTTTTGGACCTGAGTCTGCTATTGACAGAGCAATGGTGATGGTGAGTGTGGTTTCAAAATGACTGTGTGAAGGTTCTCATTTTTACTGTTTTACAAAAGAAGCACTTTTTTTTAAAATAAAGAATAAAATTAAGCTAGAAAACAAAACAAAATTGTATGTCTCTCAGAAGAAACTCTTCACTATACATACAAGCTAGGAAACATTAGGTTTGTTGCAGAAATGTGCCGAAAAATGGTAATAAAGTTGAAACTTTTTTTGCTATGTGCCACACTGTTGAATTGGAATCCTAAGTAGTCTTAATTAAGTTTAATTAGAATCTCAAACAGATTTTTGGGAGAGGAGGGGAAATAGAGCATTATATTCTCTTCTTATTTGATGACCTTTGTATTTTTAAAGGAAGGAATAAGGAACTATATGTTCCCTGGTGTTGTTTATTTTCCCACCAATGTATAGTGATGGAATAAACAGTGATTTTAGAGTCAGCGGTTGGTTGCAATAATAACTCTGCTGCCTTCTAAATATGTATTAATAGGCATGGAGCTTGACCTCTCTGTACAATGGGTACAATAATACCTGCCTCCATCTGTATAAAATGCCTCCTGTGAGGCCCTAATGGATATTTCATGAGTGGGCTAGTACAGGTTAATCAGTATAGGGAAAGCAGTTTCAGCATTCTGCCTTTCCTCCAAGCTTTCATTTTTGCCCCTGCCTAAAAGCACAAAATCATCTCTTCTTTCTTCTTTCCCCTTCCCTCTTCTCTACTTTGCTCTTTTTCCACCACCCACCCTTTTCTTTGTTGTTCAAACCCAATCCCCAAGTGTTAAGGTGCCTAGACATAGGAAGAGTGTTTCCATTTTCTTGAGCTGACTGGTTAGTGCATTATGTTACTTTACATCAGCAATTTTCATCCCGTGTGCCGCAAGAATTTTTAAAACATGCCATACTTGACAATTTAGTCAGGGGCATTGACCTCGTTTCCCTTAGTTGGTCAAATAAAAAAAAAAAAAATGACAACAGCCAACCCAACAATAGCCATTTGATGTGAATGAATCAAAATTATTTCTATTTTTTTTGTCAGTTCAGCAAAAATATCTATTTTTCGGTGTGCTGCAGAATCTTAGTAATTCGTTTATGCGTGCCATGAGATGAAAAAGGTTGAAAATCGCTGCTTTACATAGTGGTTTGCTGGGAGCAGGCCTTGTATCTCTGCTGGGGTTTATTTATTTACGTATTTTCGCCATTTTGGGGTAAATTTGACATAGCACCTAGCATGCCTCTAGGCATGAGGAGAACACCTTCCTGTATGTGTGAATCAGGTCAGTGTGGCATAACCTTTTTTCCTTCACCAGAGTGATCACTTCACCATGGAGATGGGGAAGCAGCCCATAGTCTTTGAAAACCCAATGTACGCAACCCGGGACAGTGCTGTCAAAGAGGCTCCGCAAGCCCAGGTGAGCCCTCACACGGACCTTTCTTTCAGGTGCTACGACTACCGGGCCTTGTTCTTTTGAGTAATGAATGCCCCGTAGGGGTCTCACCTTCCCTCAGATGGAAGGAAGCATGTGGTCCAACCCTCAGCTTCTCTATCTGAGGTAACAAGACTGACCCAAGGACACGAGACCTGAATACAACCAGAATCCTGTTTTGTTGTACAGTTGTTGATATTTGGCAAACATTCTGGGGGTGCTGACCAAGAACCTTTCCATTTAAAAAAAAATGTTTTTATTGATTTTTAGAGAGAGGCAGGGAGAGGAAGAGAGAGAGAGAAACATGGATGAGAGAGAGAAACATCCATTGGCTGCCTCCTACACACTGGGGATTGAACTCAAAACCCAGGCATGTGCCTGACCCAGAATCGAACCGGCAACCTCTTGGTGCATGGGACAACGCCCAACCAACTGAGCCACACCGGCCTGCCGAGAACCTTTTTATTCTGAGCGGTCAAAGCAAGAGGATTCACTCTGAATCCATTCAGAGGCTTGGTAAACACAGTGCTGAGTCACGAGGCTCCCTATAAATATTAGAGAAATGAAGGAGTGAATGATTGACAGGTCATCATGCAGAGATTTGGGCTGTACTCGCTGGGTTCTTACTGGTTTCACAAAGGTGTGATTTGAGGCGACCTCCCTATGCTTGCCTTTCTCATACTTTTCTGAAAAGTAAAAACATCTCCAAAGCTGAGAGGCAGATACTGACATTTCTTTGGTGAAGCCCCACGGCTCACTTATCTTGCAGAGGAGCAGGGAGAGGAGACAGTGTATGCATGAAGGGAAAAACTTTTCATTAGGTCAACAGCCCCAACACTACTTCCAGTGCCTGTCCACGGTTAGCCTGTGCTTCTTTGTTCAAAACCACTGTGGCCTCAGGGAAATACAGTTTTAGTATTAACACCCAAACTTCTTTTGTAATCATAATGGTACATTTTAACACAAGATAGAAATGTTTATTTTATGAATAGCTTTCTTAAGATCAGAAATATTTGAATCTTGAAACATTTCACCTATTCCTCTGGTAGCCAGCTAGCAAAACTTTGGTTCCATGATAATATCAATATAATATTTAATTTGGCATTTTCACTTGAAATAAAATGAGGTCATGTTTACAAACACATACCCAAGTTCGAGAAGAAATGAAGGGGTGAATGTAAAAATATAGGAAAAGGAGGGAATTTCTATCCTGTAATTTATTGATTATATATATCCATGGTAATTTGGGCTTAAGAGGGAATGTCTAGAGGAGTATTAATTCCATTATACCTAATTTAAAAAATGCAATCCCTGGTAGTTACAGAATAGTCACAGAGATGTAAATTACAGCACATGGAATATAGTCAATAGCATCATAATAACTATGTGTGGGGCCAGGTGGGTACTTGAAACTCTATAAAGGACATGATTTTTTAAACCACTATGCCATACATCTGAAACTAATAAAGAATAATATTGAATGTAAACTGTAATCAAAAAATTAAAAAAATTTAACCCCTGTTTAGCAGTCTGCTGAAATTATTAATTTTATCCTAAATATCCAAAGATTCTTAGTTTACTAGTGAGTTTGGTAATAATTCATGCTGTTCTCCCAGGATTTTGGCTGCCAGTGTACAACCAGAGTATCTTTTACCCAAAAATATGGTCCACAGTGGGAAGAAGGGGGCTTGGAGAAAATAATAGAAATTGCTGATACTAAGTGAGAGTGTGACCAGTGGTGGATGTATTTGCCTCCCAGGATTAAGGCATGAGATAGATGACTTCGTGGCTGGTGCTCCTGACTTTGGGGAGATGGGAGGGGTATTTATTCCTGGGCTCCAAGGTCAGCCTCATGTAATAAAATTGGTGCCTGACCATGTCTGTGGGCAAAACAGAACCAATGACTTAGTAAGAAACTTTACAGCATAATTTCTTTCAAAACTCGATAATGGCCTCTAATGTTTACACAGGAGACTGCATCTGAAAATGTGGAGAACAAGAACTATGGAAGTCCCATAAATCCTTCTGAGATAGCTCCAGACACAAAGCCAACTTCCCCAAGTGCTGAAGGAACTCAGGTAATGGGCTAACCTCTGAAAAGACATGGGATTTGGAGAGGACTTTGGAATTGCTGGCTTTATTTATCCTGGGTGAACTAGGGAGACCCCAATAGGCTCATAGAGCCCAAGATGTGTAGGCAGTTAATAAAGATAATTTTTGAGAAATTGTAAGTTGAACATTTTCCCACCAAATAAATCTGCATTCTAACATTGAGATGGGAATGGTGTTCTTTGTGACATGGGAGATCACGCAGGAGAGAAGGGCAACAGACTTCTGGGTCCAGCATCTTCAGACCAGAGGCGTTTATTTGAGAGAATGACTGAATATGAATAAAGAGCTCCCTGGGTCAAGGATACATACATAGAGAAGACCATTTCCTTTCCTGTGTAATACAGTTTTTCTAAGTGTGCATATTCCCCTAATAATGTATGTTGTTCTTAGTTCTATTACTGTCACCTATGTTCGCCACTAGATGGCACTAACTTATACCCTCTTCATCTATCTGTCCACTGTCCAACCATTATTGCCCTCATTGTGCCAGACACAGTATTTAATACCGGAGATTAAAAGAAAACAAACAAACCTCTATATAGAGCTTCCTTAACCATTCCTACAGTCCCCTGAAATTTTTAGATTATTTGGTCTACAGAGAGAAATTCAATAAATTAATTTATGCAAAACATTTTTTTAAAATATTTTTTTTTATTGATTTCAGAGAGGAAGGGAGAGAGATAGATAGAAACATCCGTGATGAGAGAGAATCATTGATCGGTGGCCTCCTGCACACCCCCTACTGGGGATCGAGCCCACAACCCTGGCACGTGCTCTTGACTGGAATCAAACCTGGGACCTTCAGTCCACAGGCTGACACTGTATCCACTGAACCAAACTAGCCAGGGCTTTATGTAAAATTTATGTCACTAGTTTTCGTGGACACATAAGAAGGTATCTGAGCTCTAGAGTCCTTAATGTTTCCCCTCGAGGGCACTATTGGCATATTGGTTGGGATGATTCTTTGTGGTATGAAACTATTTTATGCATTTCGGGGCATTTTAGGATTCTTGGCTCCTGTCCACTAAGTATCATCGTGTGTCCCACAATGCACTGTGATCCCAAGCTGAAAACAATAGGACCCGGATGTTTCGGTTCTATGTCCTCTTCTGTGAAGTAATACAAAGAAACACAAGTCTCAGGGTAGTTAGAAATCTTATCACTTTATATAATCCTTATTTCTCAGTACTTCAAACATTTGTTCTGCTTGCTCAGGTCAAAATAAAAATAGTAGAGGCACTTGGTTAGTAACACCCTAGGCTGACATTAATGTACCAAAGAGGCTCACAAATTTATCTTTCATCAATAAATCTGCTCAAGGGACTCAAAGAACATGAATTCCTATAACTAAGTTCTGTCATTTTCTAAAAGTCGAGTTGACCTGCATTGGATTTCCCAAGGAGATAAAAATGAAAACCACCACCATTTCTTTGGTTAGTAATTACTTAATTCTAGCTAGTCATTCTATACTGAAGCAATGACTTTTAAGAGTTTGGGCCTTTCCCATTTAAGTGTAAGTTTCCAGGGAGCGGACTCTGACACGAATGCTTTTACCCTTCGTGGTGGCCACGTGTAAAAGAGATCCACACTTAAATGTGGGCTAAAGGGAATGGTCTCTTCTACTTCTCCTATAGTCATGTGCTCCCCCCTCTGCATATCGGTCCCCTATTTTCACAGCAAGAGGCACCCCATAAAACATGAGATACCTTAGCTACCTGAGAGACTGTCCCCTGTCTACCCTTCCCTGTCTGCTTTCATCTGGCAGCCAGACCTGTGCCAGCACTGCCACCACCAGTAACTTTTCAGCAAGGCAGGGACCATCCATCATAGCCTAGGGCAGTGTTCGGCAAACTCATTAGTCAACAGAGCCAAATATCAACAGTACAACAATTGAAATTTCTTTCGAGAGCCAATTTTTAAAAACTTAAACTTCTTCTAATGCCACTTCTTCAAAATAGACTCGCCCAGGCCGTAGTATTTTGTGGAAGAGCCACACTCAAGGGGCCAAAGAGCCGCATGTGGCTCGCGAGCCGCAGTTTGCTGACCACGGGCCTAGGATGATTTCTCTTTGGATTCTTTTGCTTATGGGCTCTGAGTCCTATAGTCATTGCCTACTCTTCTACCTACAATTTAGTTATATAATCTTGCTGTGACTCCATTTTCTCATCTGTAAAATAAAGATAATAAAGAGCACTTGGCTCACAGAATTATTGGGAAGATTAAACAGAAACTTGCAAAACTCTTGCAAGTCCCTGACACATAGCAAGCTCTCAGTAAATGTTAGTTGTGTTTGTTATCCCTGTAATTACTATGATTACAGGAGGAAATGATGAGGGAAGAAGGGATATGCTTGAGTTGACCAGGGATCAAGATATTTTATGAAATGAGAGTTACAGTCTGGCCTTTTCTTTAAAATTTCAGCAGCCCCAGAAGAAACCTCTTCCCTATCTCTATCAAAGCTTCTAGATATTATAGGCACACATCCTATGAACTATAAACTTCAAACCAAGGAAATGTTTTAAAATTATTCAATGAAAAGAGCCCAGAGAGTTTCAGTTACTGTTCAGGGACCATTGGAAGAAGAATTGAACAGTTCACCACATGGGCCAGGTCACATGGTCCTAGCTCCCAAATTGCTTATTGTTTCAGTGAGAAGAAACGTTAAAACCTAGATGGGGGTGGGGTAGGAGGGTGGAGGGAACCCATAAAAAAAATCACTGAAGGTTTTCTGATTCCTCTTTTTCATTTAGGCAACAAAGTGGAATATCTTCAAACGAAAACTGAAACAAACTACCAACTTTGAAAATCCAATCTACGCAGA
Organism: Eptesicus fuscus; assembly: GCF_027574615.1. Lineage (NCBI taxonomy): Eukaryota > Metazoa > Chordata > Mammalia > Chiroptera > Vespertilionidae > Eptesicus > Eptesicus fuscus. The sequence continues at coordinate 46,479,941 of NC_072483.1, read as the reverse complement.
GGTAATTTTTAACAATTTTTCTTAGCACAGACATTCCTTCTTAGCAATAATCACTTGCTTGGCTAAATTGGACATACAATCGGAATATTCTGAGCAAACTGGCAAAGATCCGTATTCTTTACACAAAACTGTTTCCGGTCAGGTTGGGGGAGTAAATGGCTAATTCGTGTTTCCTTGTGGTCTCAGATGGAGAATGACAAAAAGGAAAGTGCTGCTGGGACCCCACCTCCGTCCCCTTCTCCCCCTGCCAAAGTGCATGCGAAAGGAACACCAGCTCCTGCCTATACCGCTACAGAAGACACTTTTAAAGACACAGCAACCCTTGTTAAAGAAGACTCCGATATGTAGCTGTGCTACAGTTATTTAGGGAATAATTAGAAACACACTTTTGCACATATATTTTTTACAAACAGATAAAAAAATGTTAACATTCAGTACTTTATGAAAAAATATATTTTCCCCTGTTCACCTGTAGTTGGAAATGTCTGTGGAAACTATGCCTTGTGTGTCTTATTTTTTTTTTACTTAATGCCATCTCATATTTTTACAAATAATTATCACAATGTACTATATGTATATCTTTGCACTGAAGCTCTATCTAAAGGTAATGCTATAAATATATTGTACATTTGTAAATTTGGGAAAGATGATCACAACATTAAATTTGCTAAGGAAACTACCTGCTGAATTGGTGGGCGGTCATCACAGAAAATGATCCAATGAGAAGATTGGACTTGCGGTCCATAGCCATGTCTAAGAGGCTCCACTTGTACTCCCTGTAGAATTGCCCAGGAAGGGAATCCAGGCCCCACCATTAGGTCCATTTTTACACATCAGCACCTAATGTTCCATATCACAGGTAACCTGATTAATAGGTGCATTGGCAGAGGGAACTGTGTGTTGCACAGACCTCTGGATTTGACTGTAGACACCTTAGATAATGCAAGAGGTGGAAAAAGCGATTCCATTTCAACCTTCTGTGCATTTGCATTGTCTAACCAGAACACTCTGTTTCACATTATCTCACTAGTCACCCAGGCAACATTTTTATTTGTCACGTCTGTGAAAAAAGTCCCATTCATTAAGCACAAGTTAGTTTGCAGAGAGTATAGACTAATTGAATGACCTGTTTCACTTGATGGACCACAGGGTGACTCATGTCCTGGCCTGGCTTCTCAGGTGGTCACCTGCCTTAGACACTGGAGCTCAGTAGCTGAATTATTAAAACCAAATCTGTGACTTCATAAAGTAAGGTGCGAAACAACTACTGGCTAAGCAAAGCCTCAGCTGGGTTTTTGTTTCTGTGTGTGAAAATGTCATTATAATGACTATTTATTTCCTAAGTTGAACATGAATAGAAAGGGAAACTGTTCTTATTGAGCCTTTTTTTAAGGTTCTTTGGCTAAACCATACATTTCTATCAGAATGCACTGTAGAGTCCAGCCCTGCCCTTGAGTAATGGGTCTAGTCTCTACAACCAGAACAATGGCAGGAATATTCCATTGTCATAAGTAGCATCCCTGATTCTCTGTGCTAATATTGCACATTTTAAAAACAATGAATGAATGAATGGACGGATGGATGAATGAATGAAACATGTACTACTGATTATTTTATTCCTGAGCTCTCAGAATATTTGTGGCTCGAATTTTGAGTGCTCATTGTAATTACTTTGAAATGTATGTTGATTAGAAAAGCAAATGGAAATGATGCTGCTGAAAATTTTCTAATAAATGTGTATTTTATCAGACTTCTTTTGTGTAATTCTTAAGCCTGGGCCATGAATCTTGTGTTTTGCTGTGCAGAGAGCTTGGGAACCTGGAAAGGGTCCAGGCAGAAGCAGAGGAGAGGGACTGTGAGCATTCAGCCACAATGGGCCTGGCGGGGGGACCTCAGAAAGAAGAGTAAGCTAACCTGCCTCCCTCCCGGGAGCAAGCCCATGCCCTTCCCGGCCCTTCCTTCTTCTCTCCCTCCTGGCCCCAGTCACGTTACCATTAGCTTCCTCACGCCCAAGCTCCAAGCACCCTTCCTTTACCTCTAGAACTTGTTTCCTAAGCCTGTTTCTTCTAGGAATTACTTTTTCTACCTCTGTCATTTACCTAATAGTTCTCTTACAAAAAAAAAAAAAAAAAAAAAAAAATAAGCCAACCTAAAGGAGACTTCCTCTAGGTTCCCACCTGGACTCTCTGAGTGGGCAGCCCCTTTAATTGCCTTTCAAAGCAATTAAAGTTCCACCGCTCCTTTTCCTTCCTTATACTCTAGGCTGGGAAACCAGGTTCCCCATTTTGTATCTAACTGTTCCAGAGCTTAGCATTAAGAACCCACTGCTGAGGGTCAGATGGTCACAGCCGGAGAGGGTTTGGTTCAGAACTGGGATTCCGCTTCAGTGGGTGCATTTTGATGTCCTAACTCGGGGGTGAGGGCTGTATCAGGAACTGCATACCAAGAGTGAAAGGGAGCCAAGAGAACCCGTTCTTGAAAATGCTGGCAATCCCCAGCTTTCATATTTGTCTTGGACTTTAAGTTCAATAAGAAATTATTCTGGAGAATTTATTTTCTGAGAGTGAGTTTCCTGCTTAAGTTCATTTCTGGGTTACTGCCCAGCAGCTTCCTAGTCCTAAAACCTTTCTTAACTCTTATCAAAACTTCCTGTTCAAAGGGAGACTTCAGTGACTTGGTGGCTATTGAGGGCAGAGAAATGGATTCTGGCCCACGTGCATTACTATCTTACCTTCAGTTAGCACGAATGCAAATTAATAAAAGCCCTTGGAGGAGAGGGCTTCGCTCACATGAGGGACCTCCTTGTGCTAGACTGGCTTTGGGGAACTCCTTCCCAGGTTGGGTGCTGGCTTCTCCAGCTCTGAAGGGCCAAGCCAGCCCTGACTAGCTGTGCCACCAGCATTAACTTTTTCTTTGCATGAGTCATTAGCATTTATATACATAACAAACCAATGCCTTGGCTTATTCTGTAGAGAAATAGATCTGCCAGGACAGGCTATTAGTGGTCTGCCTCCTGCTGTGTCTGATTATGCAAGACGCTGGTTCCTGGGAAACAAAAGAGGCAGACAAATGTGAGGTTTTTTTGAGCTCTGCTTCAAAACGGAGGGTGGAAACAAACAGCTCAGTTAGCTAACCTATCCTGATTTTTATTTGTAATTTCCTGGGTCGTCTCTCCTTAATCAAGTGGATGCATGTCCTCTTTCTGCACTCTCACGGACCTTCCAAGCTCACCTCCATTCTAGTCTTGTCACACATTATTATCATCCTTCCAGAATCTCTCTCCTACCCTGTGTAAATATATCGGGGACAATGGCTAGCTTCCACTCCTGTATCCATAGCCCCTAATAGTGCACCTGCCACTTAATAAATGCTGAATAAACATTAGCTCGGCAAATAAATACAGTCACTCACCGATTAACAATGGGGATATGGTCTGAGAAACTCATTGTCAGGTGATTTCCTCATTGTATGAACGTCATATAATGCACTTACACAAACCTAGATGGTATAGCCTGTGGCTCCTATTCTACAAGTCTATTACTATACAAACATGAAGTTAAATCAAACACAAGAGAAAATGATGCAACAAGGAGGCACAGTGAAGATGGATGAGGTGGCTACTGTTTTATGGCAAACTTTTTAAATAAGTAGAGTATATTTAAAATGGTAAAAGGTAGTATAATAAATATATAAACCAGTAACATAGTCATTTATTATTACCAACTATTAGGCACTGTCTATAATTGTATGTGCTATACTTTTATATGACTGGCAGCGCAGATTTGTTTACACCAGCATCAACACAAACACGTAGTAATGCATTGTGCTGTGATGGCTACGATGTCACCATGCCATAGGAATTTTTCAGCTTTATTATGATCTTGTGGGACCGTGTCATATGTGGCTCATGACTCTAAAAGAAGTACTTTACAACTAAGGCAAGAAAGAAATCCTCTCAATGAATCTGGAGCCTGCAGGGAAAGAGGGATGATGTCATGGACACACATTTGTCCTGCCCACCTCACAGGGTGGCTCAGAGGAGTTAATGCGTGTGGTGCTGTGCTGGTCACCATAGGTACCACTGGCACTTATAGCTTGACTTTTTTCTTCTAAGCTCCTGGGACTTATAAAGGCTTTTGATTGACTAAGATGGTCAAATGTTGTTTAAAAGACATCTGAAGAGTTAATGTCACACCATTCCAGAAAGATTCCTGAGAAGAAAGGAGACATTACTAAAAGTCCACCTGGATGTAGGTAGCGAAGCTCCATCTTCCGTGTCACTTAATCCCTAAAATTTACCAGTGATCCTGTCCAGACAGGGCTGCTGAGAGCCACTCACAAAGCCACTCTGGGTTCTGGCCTTTTGAGCCCAGGCTTTGGTAGCTGGTGTCCACCCAACAGTCAGCGCGTGCTGTTCTGGACACAGTACACAGTACAGGAAGCCCTCACTTAACATCGTGGGAAAATTCCTGCAAACTGTGACTTTAAGCAAAACAGCTTATAATGAAACCAATTTTACCATAGGCTAACTGACAGATACAAGAGTTAAATTCCTATGGTATATTTCTGCTCACAAAAAACATGGCCAAGCACTAAATAAAGACCCAAACACTTCTAATATTAGACATTAAAATGTGTGCTATATATCTATACACTTAAGAAAGATTCATAAAAACAAGTAAGGTAATGATTTTCCAACCTGCTCATTCCAGGTCAAGGTCACAGGACATGGCAGTAGCAAGTGTCTAGGTAACTGTGAAACTGAATGAGATTATGCACAAGAATGTAAGCTCCATGAGGACAGTGACTTTTTTCATTTGCGCTATAGCCCTAGTGCTCATTGTTCTTGGTTCCCAAATCCTGCTGAATAAATTATGTAGTACTAGAGGCCCGGTGCACGAAATTTGTGCACAGGGGGGCAGGGAGGGGTGTCCCTCAGCCCAGCCTACACCCTCTCCAATCTGGGACCCCTCGAGGGATGTCCGACTGCCCGTTTAGGCCCGATCCCAGTAGGATCGGGCCTAAACGGGCAGTCGGACATCCCTCTCACAATCCAGGACTGCTGGCTCCCAACTGCTCGCCTGCCTGCCTTCCTGGTTGCCCCTAACCACTTCTGCCTGCCAGCCTGATCACACCCTAACCACTCCCCTGCCAGCCTGATTGGTGTCTAACTGCTCCCCTGCCAGCCTGATTGCCCCTAACTGCCCTCCCCTGAAGGCCTGGTCACCCTTAACTGCCCTCCCCTGCAGGCCTGGTCCCCACCAACTGCTCTCCCCTGCAGGCCTGGGTCCCCACCAACTTCCCTTCCCTGCAGGCCTGGTCGCCCCCAACTTCCCTCCTCTGATGGCCTGGTCACCCCTAACTGCCCTCCCCTGCAGACTTGATCATCCCCAACTGCCTCCCTTGCAGGCCTGGTCCCTCCCAACTGCCCTCCCCTGCTGACCATCTTGTGGTGGCCATCTTGTGTCCGCATGGGGGCAGGATCTTTGACCACATAGGGGCAGCCATCTTGTGTGTTGGAGTGATGGTCAATTTGCATATTACTTTTTTATTAGATAAGATAGAGGCCTGGTGCATGGGTGGGGGCCAGCTGATTTTCCCTGAAGGGTGTCCTGGATCAGGGTGGGGGTTCCCTTGGGGTGTGGGGCGACCTGGGCAAGGGGCCTGTGGTGGTTTTCAGACCGACCATACCCCCTGGCGACCCAAGTGGAGGCCCTAGTATCTGGGATTTATTTATCTTCTATAATTGAAACTTTGTAGCCTTCAGCGGAGGCCAGGGAAGGCCAGGAAGTTTGGCTTCCTCCATTGCCAGGGAAACCCAAGCCTCCTGCTCACTCCATGGCCACAGCCATTTTTGTTGGGATTTATTTATCTTCTATAATTGAAACTTTGTAGCCTTGAGCAGAGACCAGGGCCGGCCAGGGTGGGCAGAAAACTTGGCTTCCTCCATTGCTGGGAAAACCCAAGCCTCCTGCTCGCTCCGTGGCCGCAGCCATTTTGGTTGGGTTAACTTGCATACTCACTCCTGATTGGTTGTTGGGCGTGGCTTGTGGGTGTAGCAGAGTGATGGTTAATTTGCATGTTTCTCTTTTATAAGTGTAGATACCACTTAGCCCAGGGCCTGGAGCTCCGCCATTGTTGCTTCCCCACCTGGGAGGGCCAAAGCACAGTCAGCTTCATACTTGATCAAGAGTTGATTTTGCTGCCTTCCTTCTACAATTCAGAGAGCGGGCTCAGATTTATCTTGCTGGTGGGTGGGTCCTCTCTGTAGAGGGTTTGTGGGGTGGAGCAGCAGGTCTAATGTTGGTGCCTGCAGATTGCTCTGGAGTAGGCCAGGCTGGGTGGGGTGACTAACTGAGGGATTTCAAATAGCAGGAGTCCCAGAATGCTTGAGGGGAGGCCATTAGGTCCTAGGGGAGGGGTGCATAGAAGAGATGGCAGGAAGCCAAAGATACAACGTGCTTGGTTTGCTTTAGGAACTTTCCCAGGACCAGCTCTGTACGAAAGAAAGGAGAAAGATGTTTTCCTTTTTTTTTCTTCTTCTATATTCCCCTCCCTCTTGATTGTGTGACTTCTGTAGCCAAATCACAGAACAGAACTGACTACATTAGCTGTACAGCTGAGCCACACTTGGTTCAATGGGCTCCGCTAGCTGGACAGGGACCCAAACCTCCAGATGACACATTGTTTCCATGAGAAATTTACTTTCAGTTCCAAACATATGATTAATGGGATAGGTCTCAGAATGAAGCCCTTTCTGTACCCTGTCCTGGATTAGTCCAGACAAATCAGGACTTGTTTTGGGTGGTGGGCATTGGGAGTTCTGTTTGCATAATAAAGACTTGGCAGGCCCCCAGGGAGAGTGGAGGCAGATCTGACAGTCAGCCCCATGGCAGGAAATTTGATAAATTGGAGGGTGTAAACATTCTAGAAAGTGTTCTAGTAGGAGAAGATCTCCACTTGAAGAGAGAATGAGGCTACACCAGCTTGTCCATAGGCTAGGTGGGTTCAGCAGCAAGGAACATCTTGAGAGTGGCCATGTAAGTGTTCATATTCTCTCCCAGCCAGGCTCCTAAGGGGCCCAGGGCATATGCCTGGGGAGAGACATTAAATGGCAGGCAAGGCCAAGGAAAGATGTGTAACACAATAGGTGTTCAAGAAACCCAGAGAAGGAAGTCCTTTTTTAGGGATCTCATCAAGGATTGATCATGCTAGTGGGTGGGGTCCTCTCACCTGGGAGAGCAGACACTGGGGCCATATCAGGGTTGGGGAGGGTGCGGGCGATGATGGACCATGACCAGATCACTCTTCAGCGGTGGAGGACTAACCTGGTCACCGCAGGGATGAGGGCTGCTGAGAGAGGAGACATAGGTCCCTACAGTCTCTGGGTTGCTGGAAGGACCTAGAGCCTCACCCACCCCACTTGAGTGTAACCTTCTTGGCTCCTTTCAGAACTGGAGCTATTCTTATAGAGAGATTTCTGGAACACACAGCTTTTAAAATGTGGGGATTTACCCATCTGAAATGTGGGGATTTCAGTGTAGGGTCTCCTCCCACTTTCCCTCTAATGAGGAAGAAACAGGAAGACTATGAGGAGCAGGTCAGATGGGCAAACATGTTCATGGACCAAACAGGTTACATAAAGCAGGACTGTGTCCTGCTGGTCCCCTGCCTCCCCTCCTTAGCTGCAGCAAACTGATTTGACGGAGTTTCACCCAAAGGGCAGCCAGATTGCTTCCCACCGCCTCCTTCCCCTCTTCCTGCCCTCAGTAAGAATGCTGGGAACTGCTGCCAAAGGAAAAAAGACATGGGGCCCCGGGGGCTGACCCAGTGAGCAGAGCTCCCAACGTGCTGTGTGGACCTTGTGTTTCTCTAGAGCATTGCAGTGCCTTTGACAGATTATAAAACATTAAATTATCTTTAAAAAGCATGCCACGCCAAAACCGGTTTGGCTCAGTGGATAGATCATCAGCCTGCGGACTGAGGGGTCCCAGGTTCGATTCCGGTCAAGGGCATGTATCTTGGTTTCGGGCACATCCCCAGTGGGGGGTGTGCAGGAGGCAGCTGAAGGATGTTTCTCTCTCATCGATGTTTCTAACTCTCTATCTCTCTCCCTTCCTCTCTGTAAAAAAATCAATAAAATATATTAAAAAAAAAAAAAAGCATGCCAGCACGTCCCAATTAATCCCAATGATGAAGGCTGGGGAGGGGGAGGGAGGGGAGAGGGATTGCATGGGGGAAGTTAATAGGTAAGTTTTAAGCCTAAAATTAGCAAGTGGTTTCGACCCCACCCACACCCTTGCACCCACCCCACCAAGGAGACTTGCCAGAAAAAAAGCCACTTGTGTCCACAGCCCAGTGGAAGCTCTAAGGCCCTGAGGTGACTCAATTGATCGCCGGGGAGAGACAAAAGGACACGGGCCAAGGGCACGTCCCCTCAATGGGGAGTTCACCGTGGCCTGGAGATCCTCTTACGCCCGTGCTGATCCTCTGTGCCCCGAGAAGGTCATGCGTGGTCCCTGGGCTCACTTTTCCCGTCGAAAACCTGTGACTCCTAATACCCGTCCCGATCTCAATAAGGAGATAAAATCCAAGAAACATTAAAAGGTGTTGAAGGCTCAGGGACGGCTTCTGGGAAGGGTGGTGCCTAAGAAGCAGCAGGTGCATATTGTTTGTGCCTCATACCGAAGTCAAGGTCAGATAGCAAAACCAGGAGGGGAACCTGGGGCTGGGAGCTGGAGAATGTTGTGGGAAGGGAGTGTGTGGGGTGGGGACAGGCCGCTAAGCTCCTGCCAACCAGCCTGGGGCCTGGGAGGGTTTCCATTTCATTCCTGTTGGTACGATGGTCACGTCCCATCTGACAGCAAGGCCACCTCGTCCGGGTTCTGCTCTAGCAGATCAAGTACCTACCGTCTTGGCCCCAATTCCCGCCCTACCTCTCAGGACTATCCTTACGGCAAAGGTTGAAACCCCCCACTTACCAATATCAAGGCAAAGCAATGTCCCAAACGCCAATTCCTCTCAAAGGGTGCCAGGAATTTTGAATATGGGTGTAATTCGTCTTCTAAACAAGCCCTTTTGTTTCTTTGGCATTCAGCTGTTTGTATTGGGCTTGCTTTGACAGCTGATTCAGGCCTCATTTAAACGTGCCCCTTTCCCCACGGGCAGGGTGGGTCAGCCCTCGGTACCTGCTGTGTGCCCGCGCCTGGCCTCAGTGTGGTGGGGACAGGGGAGCCTTACCACCCGTTCTTGCCTTGGACAAGCACTGGGTAACGATGCAAACTTCTCTTTCATCATTATGGTCAGCCAGCACATTCCCCAAACTCACTGTCGCATCTTGTTAGAGAGACGCGCCTGCCTCCGAGGTGCCTCCCTCCAAGCCCATCTCAGGGCAGGGGACAAACAAAGGGAGTATGGAAGCCACAGTGATTATTGGGACCAGAGTGACAGGATGGAGCGGCTGTAAGGAAATGATACGCACAATTAGCGGCCTGGCAAGTTTACAGACATGACTCATTAAGCCTCCCCATGATTTCCCTGGATACGTTGATGGGGGCTTTGTAGCAAACTTTAGCTTTTATACATCTTAGTAGCAGTGAAAATGGAGCAAGGACGCCTGATTGACAGAACTGAGTGGCGCCCATTTATCCGTCCCGCAGCTTTTGTTGGAGGGGAGGTGGAAATGTCTTTAGCACTTAGTGGCCCCATCTCCTCAATGAGACCCCAGCCGTCTTTCCCTCTCTTCTGAAAAGTGCTTTGGCTCCAGCACAAGAAGGTCAGTGGGAGAAACGAAGGGAAGGTCAGACCACTTTTTCTTTCTCCTCTATTTTTTGTTAGTCATGGTTAGTGGCTGAATTTTTAAAAAGATCCCAAGGCATGGAGTGGGAGACTTGAGTCTTCTTATTTGCATATTCATGTCAAACCTGTGTTGCCAGCCCTCGGGGGGATTTCAAAGGGTGTTGCCAAGAGCCCAGCTTGGAAAGGCCTCAGCATGTGGGGGGCCCCTGGGGCCCCTGCAGGGGGCTTTGCTGGATGAGGACACCCTGCCACTCCCATTCTCTCTGCGGCTCTCGGGGCTCCTCTGGGTGGAATGCACAACAGCTTCTCCAAGTGGCTGGCTTCACCCACCCACGCTCCTTCCTCAGACGTGTGAGCACAGCAAGCGATGGCCGCAGGCGATGGGCGAGACTTTGGAGATGGGGGTGCTTTTGCTTTTGTGCCTCCGAGTATTTTTTATCTCCTTTTTAAAAAGTTACATTTATCATTGGCTGCTTGTGATCCGTATTATACTGGCTTATCCTTTTTTAAAAAAAATCTATATTTTTATTGATTTCAGAGAGGAAGGAGAGGGAGAGACAGAAACATCAATGATGAGAGAGAATCACGGACCGGCTGCCTCCTCCTGCACACCCCACTGGGGATGGAGCCCCGCAACCTGGGCATGTGCCCTTGGCCTGAACCAAACCCGGGACCCTTCAGTCCGCCCACGCTCTATTCCCTGAGCCAAACCGGCCAGGGCGTACTGGCTTATCCTTGAGACTAGCAGTAGCGGGGCTGGGTGGAGGATGGTTTTCTATGAGACAGAGGGATCTGTTCTTACATGGTGTTCTCATAGCACTGAACTAGGGGCATGTTGGATTCAGACGGTCTAATAGGAAGAATTCTCCACTAGGAAAAGCTATTGATCCAAGACACGAGTGTGTGGCAAAACCTGGTAGATTTTGATCCATTAGAAGTGGTACTTCTTAGACGTAGAGGGATAGATTATGTTCCTTCCCAGTAAGATAAACAGGAACTGCAGGACCCTTCTTGGGAATACCAGGGATTTTGTGAGCACCAGGCGCCCCCTGGTGTCCAAATGGCAGACTGGGTTTACATGCTTTAATTCTGACCAAAACAGCGCAGGGGAGGAGGGCTCATCTCAATTTCATCTGTGCCTGGGACCAGGGAGGTTGCGGGGAGTAACCGAGGAAAGAGGGAGCCGGCTTCAGAATGTGGCTTATCCGGCCCCCTGGATACTGTCCTGCACCCAGACCCCTAGGAGGAAAAGCCAACAGTGTCCATGGTTCCTCATTCACTATCACCACACGCAGACCAGGCCCATGCTGTGGAGAGCGGTTGGATTTGGGAATTAAAGATACTAGCCCTCAACCTCTAGTTTAGCCACTAACAGTGTGACCTTGCACCAAGCGCTTACTCTTTAGGATAGCGGCGGGAATAAGGTGTTTCCCGGTCCCTGTGTGGATGAGACGACGTGGGAAGTGTCTCTCAGTAAATCCTAGTCCTCTTTGTCTCTTCCCTGCCCCTCATCCCACATTTGAGACAACTTCCTAGATCCAATTCCCTCCACACACAATGACATGGGCTGGCTTCGTGAATGTGCCATTTCTGCCTATAAAACTATTATAAAGATTTGTGAGGTTTTGTGGATTTTTTTTTCTGGTTGCATTGATTTTAAATAGTAAATCCCCCTCAAACTTGACCCTGAAATAGCTCACGCAACCATTTCCAGCTGAGATGTGGCCATTTGCTCTTTGACAATTATGAGGAACTGCTGAGCTTTCAAGCCTGCGCTGTCTTCGGTCAGGTGATGCACTTGCTAATGGGCTGCCCTGGAGTTGCCAGCAGACTCTCCTTCAGCCACAGCTCTCCCCTTGCTGCTATAGTGCCTCTGGCTTCACTAAAAGTCATGAGTAGATTTTCCTAGTAACTCACTCTGATGTAACATCAAAATATTTTCCTAACAGTTTTCAAATCTGGTTAGTTTTTACTTTTCTCTTATTTTTATTTGGGGCAGCTTTCTATCATAGAAGAGTTCAGATGGATTAGAAGGCTTTTCTACACTGGGCAGTGTTCTCAGTGGTTAGAGCACCAGGCACCAAAGGGTTGTGGGTTTGATTTCTGGTCAAGGGCACATACCTGGGTTGCAGGTTTGATCCCCGGCCCCAATCAGGGTGTGTGACTGTGTCTCTCTCACGTGTATATTTCTCTCTCTTTCTTTCCCTCCCTTCCATTCTTTTTAAAAATCAATGGGAAAAAAATATCCTTGGGTGAGAATTAACCAGAAGAAGAAGAAGAAGAAGAAGAAGAAGAAGAAGAAGAAGAAGAAGAAGAAAAGAAAGAAAGAAAGAAAGAAAGAAAGAAAGAAAGAAAGAAAGAAAGAAAGAAAGAAAAGAGAAAGGACTCTTCTGCCCTTCAGTCTTACTAAGGAGGGTGGAAAGAGGAATCGGTGGTAAGCCTAGATGGTAGTTAAATGCGGAAATATTTTACTGATTCACTTCTTTTACTGTAGCCTTAACTACTTAAAAGAAAGGGGAGTGAATTAGAACACATGAATAGATCACTGGTGTGTGGGGGAAGGAGCAGCAGGGCACCCTCTAGTGTCTGATGCACCAGCACTGAGTTCCAGGTCAGTCAGATGTGTGTGTGTGTGTGTGTGTGTGTGTGTGTGTGTGTGTGTGTGTCAGTGTCTGTGAGTGTCTTTGGGCATGACACTCAACCTCTCCCAAGACCCTAGTTTTCTCTTCTGTAAAATGAGGCATCATAATAGTGCCTACCATACGGTTGCTGAGGAAATGGTATCTGATAATGCATTATCGCGCACATTCACATAAAAAGTGCTCAATAAATGTATGTCTACTATTATTCATTCACATTTTCTTCATTAACATATCTTGGGTTCACAATGTACCTTTTGCAAGTTTCCTTGGCAATTTACAGAAGTAAAGGTAGCCTTACTTCACTTCCGCCTGCAATTGAAGAGCAGCTGCTACATTAACCACCTAGAGATAAGATGTAGAGGGAGGTCTTAAGCAATCTCGCCACAGGACATTCTGCCAGCCCTCCACTTGGCTCTGAAAACAGAAGGTGCTGAGGAAAGGCTTGTCTCCTAACTTAGAGCCAGATGCATGCTGACTGTTAGGAAACATGCCAGCACTTACACATGCAGTCATCTTCCCATGTTCTCTTCTGCTAGCACACTGCTTCTGGGAGCTGAGGGTTGTCCCAAACGGGGTGCCCCTGGTTTGCCATAAGTCAGGTTCTCCAAGCAATGTTTCGTTTGTCATCCCCAGGCGCTGCTTTGTCACCTAAAGAAGAGCCAGAACCTCTCATTATGTTTCCCCTTTTATTTATTCCACAGTGTTTAAGCCCAAGTTCAACACCCAACCACAGTATTTCCTGCCACTGCATTTCATTGCACCTTACTAGAAAAGTACAAGAGGAAATACTGCTATGTCATTATCTTGATGAAAAGTGAAGATTTCAGCAAGTTTACGGTAGCACAAAGGCAATCAAGACCGGACCCAATGTCACCAAAGATTTTGTATGAGAACCAAGATGGTTGTGGTGGTTACCTTTGATAATGATAGTCTTCACAGACTCTATACGGAAGACCACACGAATATACTTCACTGATAAAAAATATACAACTTCTTATTGCTGAGGCTTGGATGTTCTAAAAATACATACTCACAGAGCTGGCTTCTGTTGCTGGTGGCTGCCTTTGGTCCCTTTTTAAAAAATATATATTTGTATTGATTTCAGAGAGTCAGGGAGAGGGAGAGAGAGAATCATTGATTGTCTGCCTTCTGCACACCCCCCACTGGGGATCAAGCCCACAACCTGGGCATGTGCCCTTGACTGGAATCAAACCTGGGCCCCTTCAGTCCGCAGGCTGATGCTTTATCCATTGAGCCAAACCAGCTAGGGCTCAGACTTGGTCCTTTGTAATGACAGCACCTCAGGTAAGACTCTCCACACAGTGGGTGCTGAGGAAATTGTGACCAGCAGAAGTTCTGTGTGGCTATTCTGCTTTTTATCACTGAGTGCTCTCTTGGAGGTCTAATCCCTTCTTATCACACTAAACTTATAAAATTAAGAACAAAAATTTCTCTAGTCCTTGTCTTTGGCCAATCCATTTCAAATACCAGGCCAAGATAGGGCTGACCTACAGCTAAGATCTGCCATGTACCTAAGCTAATTTAAAAAGGTGCCAACAAAATGAAAACAACAATAGCTAACATTTATTGAGCACTCAGCTTTGACGTGAATTCATTAATTCTTATACTGTCTGGAGTAGGCACTCTTGTTACTCCCAGTCTACAGGTGAGAAAACTAAGGTTTACAGAAATTAAGTCACCTGCCAGTGGTGAAGCCAATGCTAAGGGAAGAAATGAGGTTTGACTCCAGCAACTTGATCCAAGAGTCTTTGTTCTTAACCACTCGTGAATCAATTCTAGACAGATATATCACAATTTTTAAAAGGCAGTCATCTGGGAAAGATGCTTAGAAGCAAGAAGGTGGACTAGACAAGCTCCTAAGGATTGCTTTTACTCCATGCTTCTGCCAAGCCAATGCCACATAAGCCTCCCCTTCCCTGTGCTGACCCTGGGGCTACCTCTGAGCCCAGACTGAGGTTTTTCTCAAGTTCATCTTGATGTCAATTATCTCCCTCTTGAGCATTCATTCTCTCCTTTCTCCTTCCAAAGGCTACGACAAGCTTTCAAAGGCTTGAGGAAATAAAATGTCAGGCCGGTGTCTTCCTCAGGCTTTAGAGACTGGACATTCTACGTATACTAGGATGTGTCATATTTGAGGAGAGCCTCTTGCCCCAAACATAGAATCATAGGTTTGTGAGGATCTTCAAATGTCACGCAAGTCAGCCACCCTGACCTCATATTGCTTGAGTCCCTTCCCAGCATCCCCCTGGGAAGGAAAAGGGCTGTCCTTCTTGTGCTTGCCCCCCCCAGCTGTGCTTGCCATTCCGTCAAATTCTTACTGGCTAAAGAACTCCTCCTTAAACGGTGCTAAACTTGAACTCTATGTAACTTCCACCCATGACTCTGGTCAAGGACACCATTCTATGCCACCTGGGGTGAGTTGAATTCCTGTGAGGCCCCTTCAAGTGGGCTGCCCTGTCTCCCATCAGGCTCTTCTCCCAAGTAAACGACTGCAGAGTCTTTAGTTCTATTGCAGCTAACCTGATCTTCAGATAACCTTGATCTTCTGGCCACCCTCTCTGGAATGTCTGTGGCTACATGAGAGCGAGCTTCCCAGCAGCAATGGCAAAAGTTTACCATGCTCTGAGCAGTTGCAAGTGCACATAACCATCACCAACCTTGCTCTATATGTTGCTAGTTTAAAATTTAAACCAAGATCAAAGCATCATTTACTTTCTTTTTTTTCCTTGCAGGGACAGGGTCGGGGGTAGGCAGTTACATCATAGCATTGCATCACTCTGTTGACTCACTTAGAGTGACTATTGCATAAAATATCTCAGTCATTTCCATGATGTGGCTCTGAATCCCATGCTTGCTTTTTTATTTTTGGGAGCCACAGCAAAGCCCTGGGTTTTCCCCTCTATCATTCCATCTTGTGAATCCATGGTTAGAACTCACAGAAACATTTTAGGTCCAGATTCTATCACCTCATGTATTCCCCTGGTGGATTTACAAACCTGCCTTTGTGTCTTCATTTAAATCAATGACAAGTGCTCCTCTCAGGGACAGAACTCAGTCAGATTCCATTCCACTTTGGAGGTGAAGTGGCTGGTGGGAGCAGGGGTTCCCAAGGAAGACTTGAGTGCTTAGAGAGTTTCCTGACCAGGCACTTTTATTTATTTCATTCAGAATGTACGTTGGAATTTGTAAAGTATGGAGATACCTGTTTACATTTCTGCTCATGAAGAAACGCCCTATTTGTTAAAAGGGTGTTAGCAGCAAGAGGTGGAAAGTGAGTAGGAGAATGAGAAGTGCCTATATACCCTGGTTATCATTTTTCTCAAGGGTCCAAGAGCATGCAGAAGCTGACTGGGGATCACTGGCCAGGAGGCGTGACGTATGCTTTCAACACTCAGAATTTCAGAGTTTTTCATTTAGGATGGCTCCACACCCTGAATGAAGTTTAAGAAAGCATTTTGGGTTTTAAAACCCACTAATTTTTCTTTCCTTCCCTTCCTTCCTCCCTTCTCCCCTCCCTCATCCTCATAAACTGTGGCTGAGTTTAAGTTGTCACAATTGATTTATAAATATTAAAAAGCTTTTCATTTTGAGAATATTTAGCTATTTCCTCCACCAATGAGACTGTAACCTCTCATGCTCTTGAGAATTATTGAGATTAATAGTATGGAAAAGACCCCAAATTGATCACTTTTCTTACAAGTTCTCCTCATTAAATATGGGCTAGGTTGCCCAAAGAAGTTATGGAATTTCTGGGGCGATTTTATTTTATTATTATTTTTTTAATATATTTTATTGATTTTTTTACAGAGAGGAAGAGAGAGGGACAGAGAGCTAGAAATATCGATGAGAGAGAAACATCCATCAGCTGCCTCCTGCACACCTCCTACTGGGGATGTGCCCGCAACCAAGGTACATGCCCTTGACCGGAATTGAACCTGGGACCCTTGAGTCCGCAGGCCGACGCTCTATCCACTGAGCCAAACCGGTTTCGGCTCTGGGGAGATTTTAAATTGAAGAGATTTTCTTCAACCTGGATGGCTTGGCCATGTCCTGTCCACAGACAGAGAAATGGATAAAATGATCCCTGAAGCTCTTTGTTCTGTGACCACTGGGTCCCAGACGGCTCACCATGGAGGGGGGCTCCGTCACAGTGTTTCTGGACTAGCAGGGCATGAGAAATCACTATGGCAACACTGAATAGTCTCTGAGGAACCATAGGTAAGGAGTCCCTGTAGAAGTACTCAAAGGCTTAAGGAAGCTACAGGATTTTAAATGAACTGACACATTGATGGCACAACTAATGAGGTTGGCAAGCTTGATCTTAAGTGATAGATTGCCCCTTCGTCAGAAAGGTTGATATATTCTGATTTCTGAATTCATTCAACAAATATTTATTGGACACTGGTCTATGTGCCAAGTGTGTTAGGCAAGGGAATACAAAAATAAGCAAAGCATCATGGTTCCTGATTTCATGGAACTTAACATCTGATAGGGGAGACTAATATAAACTAACCACACAAATAATTACAGACTTGGTAAGTGTAAATTGCAGGACACAGTGGAATGTATAAGATGGGAACCTAGCTGGGATGAAAAGATGGTGGTCAGAATTTGGAATTGTATGGGCTTCTCCAAGGAAGAAGATGAGATCTGTAGGAGGAGGAAACTAGACAAGCAGGTAAAATTAGAACATTCCAGGGAGGATCATGGGCAAAGGCCTGAGGTGGCAAAATCAGGAGAGCAGCCTAAAATGAGGCTAGTGAGGCCCTAGCTGGTTTGGCTCAGTGGATAGAGCGTCAGCCTGTGGACTGAAGGGTCCTGGGTTCGATTCTGGCCAGGGGCACATGCCTGAGTTGCAGGCTTGGTCCCCAGTGGGGGGCGTGCAGGAGGTAGCCAATCAATGATTCTCTCTCATCATTGATGTTTCTATCTCTCTCTCCCTCTTCCTTCTTCTCTAAAATCAATAAAATATATTTAAAAAAATAAAATGAGGCTAGTGAGGAGTGCTAGGGCAATGTAGTGCATAGTATGCATTTTCGTCGTTAGCCAAAGTGCAATGGGAACACATTGGAGGGTTTCAAGAAAGTGGTGGTGAGGAGAAGAGTAGAATGATCAGATTTTAATTTTGAACAATTCTGACTTTGAGGGAAAATCATTGAAGGTACACAGGGATGAATATGCTACATTGAGATAAGAGATGACAGAAGCTTGAAGAGATGATTGCACTGAAGGTGATGAGAAGTAGAGGGACTTGAGATCTCCTTAGGGGACAAAATTAACAGTGTTGGTGCTGGACTGGGAAAGCATATTTGGGGCAAAGGAGCTAGAGACTGCGGATCTGTTTACATTGTGGGTGTCCAGATATAGGACACTGGTGGATTTTTAGATCAGATCAGAAGGAGAGTCCAGGAGATTATCCTGGTTCTTCCAAAATAAATGAGGAGGGATTCCCCAAGCTAGAGGTGGTAGAAGACAGCATCTCCTTTCATCCTGGGCATGGATTCCTGGAGAAGCTCTTCCAAGGCATCCTGAGTAGTGGCTTCCAGCCTTTGGATGGTAGTAAGCTCTGTGAAGGAAGGGACAATATCCACTGTGTTCCATACTGTAGGCCAGTGCTTAGCAGAATTCCCAGCACATATGTCTCCAAAAATATTATAGAGGAAAATAATTTTCCCAAGAGCACAGAGAAGAACACAAGCAATGGCAAGATGGAGAGAAGTCTAGGAACGCACACCTCAAACTCCTGTGCAGCGACTTTCTGATGTCCCTTCCACCTCCCTCTCTGGTCTTGTGCTTCTGTTGAGACTTATGCCGTTATACTCCAAACATCCACCTTTTTATTTAGTTTTAAAAGCTTTGAAAGTTGTTGGGTGAAAATATTTGGTTTTATTTTGCGGTGCTATCATATTTGGAAGCTTTCATTTAAGTAGAACTTTTCTTTGGTTAGATGAAACAGGGAGTTACCAATTGTAACTACGGGGAGAAATGAGCAAAGAAACCAGGTCCAGGCAAAACAAAGGATATAACACTATTAGGTAGGCCCCCAAACAGGACTAGAATGGTTGAAATTTAGCAAAGGAGGATCTCTCAGGTTCTAAAAGTCTTGGCAGCCCTGGAGCCCTGGAAGGTCAGAGAGCAGCAGGCCAGACATTTTTAAAGCAGTAAAATGAAGCCAAGGTCTGGGAATTCAAGGTGAGAAGAAGGAGCCCCAGCAAACAACATTGATGAACTTCCGTTCCAAGGACAAATTGAGTGAGGGTCGCCTAACCCATAGGTGGTTAATGTAATCAGAAGATTTCAGAGATAAACAGATGAACTGTCTTTAGGGCCAGGGCCAAGCTGGGGATGACTTCACAGGTAGGTAGTGACAATAGGTTAGCTAACTTGGCCTGAGAATTCTTCTACCTGATCTTGCTGTGTTTTTCTTCATTTTCATGCAAAAATGATGAGTGTATCTTCCTTCAAAATCATGACATATGTATCCAGGTAGGCTGATACCATTGGTAATTTGATTTTTCAAAGTCATAGATATGTTGTACACTTGAAAGGAAGACATTGCCTCATAGGCGGATGTTTCCAGAAGGTAAATGATAATAGACAGAATTACTGATATATTTAAATGGACATGATTTTAAGCTGCAGATTTAAATATTCTCTTCATAATAAGTGGTGTGTGTGTGTGTGTGTGTGTGTGTGTGTGTGTGTGTGTGAGATAATTTCTCTGGCTCTTTCACTCTATATGATTCTGCAACAAATGTTGAATTCTGACATTTTATGCATTTCTATGTAAATGTTCAGCAAAACTTTGTGAGTGATATGGATATTAGAATCTGGGGAAGCATCCATTTAGAGAACCATTTTTTTGGATGGTGTGTGGGTCTAGGGCCAATCCAATTTGGAACCATAAATATGAGCAAGGAGCAGAGCTGCTCACAGTATAGCTGTAAAAAGAGTCATTAACTTAGTTCTATATCTTCATGGGGCTTCAGAGACCATTCAAATGCAGATTTCCAACCACCTCAGATGTAAATTACATCAGGTATCTTTAGTCTTGTTCTATTTACAATCACCAGAATAAACATACATATTCCCTACATTTTTGTTCTTTTTGGAATGGTTGGTTACTCTGTTGTTACCACTTCTCTTCCAGACAGCTGTGTGTGCATCGGTGCTCACAGTGGCCTTGAATGGGCTGTTCATCCTCCCTAGTCCCCTCTAGGATAGGAAGGCTTGCCTTGGAATCTCCCTGCCTCCACTTTTATACCCATTTCTGTTTTTCAGTCCTCTATTCCTTTTCCTTCCCTCCTACTTCCAGTCCTCCCTAGTGTTTGTTTACTGCCCTTTAGCTTATACCAGTCACATAACACTTCCTAACCCTTCTTCTCCTGCCCCATCAAAGCTTACAGAACTGAGTTCCAGTCCTTCAGAGTCTTATTCTCTGTAAGATAACAGAACACATCTAACCCACTTACGAAAGCAGTCTTCTTTTTTTTAAATTTTTTATTTATTTTTATTTTTTTTCCAATTTTTTTATTAAGGTATTATATGTGTACATATCTTACGAAAGCAGTCTCCTTATCGCTGAACATTTTGATAAGGGACATATATTAAACATTCAGGAATGGGAGTGGGGAGTATGGGTTAAGCTGTGGTAGAGATCATTGTGGATGGGGAAACCTTTTAATTTCTCTTACATCAGACAAAACAGGCAAAGCCTAAATATTGGGGAGGTACCATTCCTGCCCTTCTTTGTGATATACCATCCCTGCCCTTCTTTTCAAGGAAGGCTTGAGAAGGGACTCTGGGACATCACCAGGGATGGTGGGATCTCTTCATTTATCAAAAGAAGCATGATCTAAATGAGTCCAGGTTGGATTAGGTAAGGAATAAAATTTAAAAGGAGGTATGTCCTTGATATCAGCCAAACTCATAGCCTGCAGCAGACATTTGTGGTTAGCTGAGTCACACTGCCTTGGGATTAGCCAGCTCTACTTTCTGTTTCAACAATAAAAAGTCTTGCAACACTGTTGGCATGTGAGACAGAGGTATCCAGAAAGTCTTGGCATCTTTTCCAGCAGCATAACGGGTCTTAGGGAAGAGACTTGTGAGAGCATGGTCCATGCACTCCACCACCAGGGAGAGGTCCACGTTCACAAAGGATACAGTACCCTTCAGTTTGTCCATACCTGTAAAAAAAGAAAAAAGTATATTTATTCTTTGGCAAAAGGGGAAAAGAAGTCTGTAGAGGTCAGGGTACAAAGGGGAAGATGCATTAGTGGGAATTTTGAATTTGCCATTATAATCGAGGCCCATTGTGATGGGTTTCTATCTATTTATCAGAAAATAATGCAGCAATGATTTCTCTAGACTGCTGGCTCTCAAAACTGAGTGGATAGCAGAATTTCCTAGAGGGCTTGCTAAGGCCCAGATTGGTGGGTCCCACCTTCAGCAGGTGTAAGGTGGGGCCCAAGAATTTGCATTTCTATCAAGTTTCTAGGTGATGCTGATGGCACTGGTCCAGAGACCAAACTTGGAGAGGCACTATTTTAAAGCAACGAGGGAAACAAGCTTCATAAAGTATATGAGGCTCCTGAGCCCAGGGAGTGATGGGTTTGATTTTGGGTTTGTTTTGAGGGAGTACTTTGTTTACAGGAAATGTGGGAATGCATGTGCACTTAAGCATGTGTGTGCGTGCACTCATGTGTCATGTGCCTCCATAATCCAGTGAATAAAGAGAGAATCATCACTCCAAAGCCCTGACTCAGGAAGCTGAAGAGATCCTGCTCCTCAGGTAAGTGAAGTGTTTGAATAATGAGCTAAGATACTTTTGAAGAGACTGGTGTGTCATCAAGGGATTGGTAATGACTTGGAACATTCCTCCTGTGCTCTTTTTGTTGTTGTTGTTGTTGTTAATCCTCACCCAAGGATATTTTTCCATTGATTTGTAGAAAGAGTGGAAGGGATGGAGAGAAGGAGAGGGGAACATCGATATGAGAGAGACACATAGATTGGTTGCCTCCCACATGCAACCTGGGCCAGGGATTGAGCCTTCAACTGACCAGAATCAAACCCAGGACCCTTTAGTCTGTGCGTTGATGCTTTATCCATTGAGCCAAACCAGCTAGGGCCTCCTGTGCTCTTAAGACATACCTGAGGTCCTGGCTGGTTTGGCTTAGTGGATGGAGCATCAGCAGAAGGACCGAAGGGTCCCAGGTTCAATTCCGGTCAAGGGCACATGCCCAGGTTGCGGGTTCAGTCGTCAGCCAGGCCTGCAGAAGGCAGCCAATCAATGATTCTCTCTCATCATTGATGTTCCTCTCTCCCTCTCTCTTCCTTTCTGAAATAATAAAAATATTTTAAAAGAAAAAACAAACAAACACCTGAATTGTGTCTTCTCAAAAGAAATCTATTATTTTAAATCTTCTTTTCAACTTCAGGCCCTAGGTAGCCACAAGTTGATCAAAGAGTCTAAATGAGGTTACCTAATAAGCCTTAGTGGCTATTTTAAACTCCTATTACTCCAGCCTGGGAAATGAAGAAAGGTGAGCTTAAATTTGTGTTCTACTTTGGAACAGTGAGTCTGGCTGATCTCCAAATCCCGACTTGGAAAACTCTAAAAAGAGCAACCAGTGTAACATTGGGCCCAAAGCCACGTGGTACTTCTGAGACAGGACACTTGAACCAGGGGCTAGTGCAAACATAATTTTGAGATGGAAGTTGGTGATATACTCATAGGCATTTATAAAGTATCAATGTTAGTATCAAGTAGAGAGAACGCTTTTAAAAGAGTGTTTTGTTTCTGAATCTACTTAGAACCTTCAGACTTGGTGAGTGAGGAATAGTATTTAATGGCAGTGGGTTTAAATCTATAGTGACATGTTAGCACTGGGAGGTTTGTCAGACCAGAAGTTATAGTTGATATTTAGGGTGTCCCCCAAAGATGTGTGTGTGTGTGTGTGTGTGTGTGTGTGTATTAACAGCTGATAATTCACTTAATTTTCACTCCTTTTCAGTTTTAACTGATTTGAAATAATGGGTGAAGCCAGACTAAACTTTGAACAAAGAAAATTTATCCTAAAGTGCTGCTAGACTTTTTTCTTTATGGGGATACATAAAAGATAAAGTTTATGGTACAAAACTGTTGAAGAATCAAAGCAACAGTCGAAGAATCAAGGGCACATAAATACTGAACAAAATGATTCTTGATGTTTGCCACTCCATTGCTTCGAGTTATCAGTGATGCCTGGACCAGAATGGTCATGAGTATGAAAACAGGCATTGACAAAAAAAATTATTCATTTCTGCAGATTATTTAAAATTTTGAAAATGAACTGTATGCTAATAAACACTGACTTTATAATAATTAAAAGTGCATATTCATTTTTGGGACACCCTGTATATGTGTATATGTTTGCATCTCTGTGTGCGTGTGTGTGTATGTGTGTATGTATAGTGGGTGGGGTGGTTGAGGGAGTCAGTCATTCTAAAAACATCCCTAGGTGGATCTGCCTTGGTCTTTGCTCCACTTTGTGAACTACTGGCCTCTGAACCTTACCACAGTTGGCTGTCTTACCAAGCCCATTGATGAAGAGGCTAGATTACAGCTTGGAGGAATAGAGTGACACAAAGTTAGGTGGGGCAGTGCCAGGAAGTTGGAGGTGGAGGTGCAATCCTGATACAGGAACTTCGACTAGCTCCTTAATGCCTGTTGACATTATAGTGTGGTGCAAAGTCAGGTTACCTGTGTTCAAATCTAGTACTTCCACTTACAACTCGGCAACTTTGGGCAACTTACTTCTCTGTTTCTATAAAATAAGGTGGTATCTATTTCATACGGATTATTTGGGCATTTTATCTATTTACTTTTTATTTAAGTATTTTAAATGAAAGATCATGTAAAGCTCTTATAGTGAGGACAAGTACACAATAAATGTTCACTATATGTTAGTCATCATATCTAATCTTTATTATTATTCCTCAATCCCTGACTCAATCTCTGGACTTATTTACTTCTTCTATCTCCACTCCCCATGCATTCCTGTTCCAGAAAGTTTTTTACCCAAATAATTCCTTCCTGTACTTTAGGCTTCATTCAAACCTGACCTGTCCCATAAAGGTTTCTTAGCCAGCATTTTTAAATCTTTGTCTGAATTCCTTGGGTAATTAGAGACCACACCATCTAGCACCCTTCTGGACTATAGGGTTAAGTCTAAGATGAAAAGAATTGATTTTCTTCATGCTCTGCAGTCTCATTGTTTTACAGTCTCTTTTGGTTGCTTTTTGTTTTCAACTGGATTATAAGCTAGTTAAGGGTCAAGAGTCGAAGTCTTTATATTTTGGAACCTCCATAAATCCTGGAACAATGTTGAGTGATTGATTGGTAGCGGAGTTTTGTGTAGAGGTGAAGATCAGGAGTTGTTTTGCCTTGGGTAGGCCATTTCACCTTCCCAAGCCTCTGCTTACTATTCCTATAGTGCTTTTGTGGGTTTTTTGAGGGACAAATGATACACATAATTTATAAAGTGCTCAGTATAGAACTTGGCACTTAGTAAATGCTCAGAGGAGCAAGAGATGACACTGGAATTAGTAGGAATACCTGATCCATATTTAAGATCCCTATTACTATGAGAACCTCATTTTTTAATATATGTTTGAATCTCCTGCATACTGCCTAGGATCCTGGGTCCATCCTCAAAACTCACATTTTTCAATGTAACCTTCTCCGTATTGGTGTTTGATATCTGGAGACAGGTCCTTCCAAATGGCAAATTTCTTCTCAGCAGTCTTTACTGGATCTGATAATTCTGTTTTGAATAATCCTGGTTCGATGCAAGAGACGTGCACACCAAAAGCTTTCATGTCCCGCCTGTGTAAAAAAAACACACCAAACCATTGATGATGTTTAGTAGAGGTTCATTTGGAAAATGTTTGTGACATTTTCTTGTGAAACTTTTCATGGGATCACAGAATCGTGTGCATTGGAAAGGTGCATCTTATTCTACCCTCTCAGTTTGCAGATGTGAAGCTCAGGGTGGTGAAGTGAGGGCTGGTTTAGTGATAGAACAGGACAGGGACCTGGGTAGACCCACCCCCAGCCCAGTGTTCCCCCTGAGCCTCCTCTCATTGAATTGACAAGCATTTGGGCTGAGGACAGGTTTCTTTTCAGTACTTAGGGTACTTTATGGTGAAATTGACTGATGACTGGTCTGGCTGGACAAGTTTACCTCCATTCTAGGAACGTGAGGAGACTGCAGCATGAATGAGGATATGCTGAGGAACACAGTATGACTTGACTAACCTGTTCCTTAGGCCACTCAGCAAGCTCTTTCATCATCTCACTGCAGAAAACCTAAACCTATGCATTTACCAGGCAACAGGGTTTTGGCGAAATCATGGTCCCCGTTTCTTTAAAGCAACCCAGTGTATAGCAAACCATTATGTGAATAATTATTTCCTATATTTAACTCCCCAAATCTGGCAAACTACATAAACCTACAGATTCAAGAAGCCCAGTAAATCTCAATCATTATAAACCCAAAGAAATCCATGCTTGGGGGCACTGAGTTAGGGCATTTTAAATTGGTACTTTGTTTTGAGCTCAGGGTTTCTCTGATAACACATAACAAAATGATGTTATAAGCCAACCATGTCAAACTCGTGGCTCGTGGGCCTCATGTGGCCCACAATGAATATTTTTGTGGCCCAACCAAAATAATGGTATGTAAGAAATGTTTTAATAAAAATTTTATAACTTAATTTTTACAATATCCTGTTATACATAATTATTAATAATGAACTACAATGTTCACTAATGACTGATTTACTATAATCGTATTGCATTCATTTCCCTTTTGCGCCTTACGCGCAGGCGCACCATTTCTCTACACTAATACTGGCAGCGAATATTTTAGCAGCCAATGGCCGTGTCATTAGTCTTGGACTGACTTGTTTGGTGTGTGCAACAGGAAATATTTCACTTTCGGAGAACAAGAAAAATGGGTTTATTTGCATTACGCTTATAAATTTGTGCAGTTATTCAGTGTCTGGCAAGTTAATGTTCAAGAAAATATTAATTTTTATTAAAATGTTTTATTACTTTATGTTAATGATTACTCATTTATTTCAGCCCTTTGTATTCAGCATGTCTCTATTGAAAAAAACCTACGTGGTTTTTTTTTTTTTTTTGCAACCCACGTAAACTTAAACCTTGTTTACTTGGCCCGTGTTAGCCTTTGAGTTTGACATGCTTGTGATAAGCTATCTATTGGGAATAGTTTAAAGCACTAAATAGAATGTCTGGTACATAATAAACATTCAATAAATGTTAGCCACTATTATTTCTTAATATAGCATTTGCTTTACCTTAAGCTGTCATTGAAGGCTTCTACTGCGTATTTGGATGGTGTATAGCCTCCTCCACCAAATGCAAGACGACCCCCAATGCTGGAGACATTGATGACCCTCCCTCGAGCTTTTTTGACCAAGGGAAGCATATTTAAGGTCACGTCGATGAGTCCGAACAGGTTCACTTCTACGGGTTCCCTGTAGTCCTTCACTGTCAGCCAGTCGGTTGGAGCCAGCACGCCGAGAACACCAGCATTATTGATCAGACCCCAGAGCCCTAGAACAGAGAGGAAGGAAAGGAGATGTGGTAGAGGCATCCTTAATGGAAATACAGCCTTTGCTTTTCACAATGGTATCATTTCCTCCCCTAGTCATACTCCTGCTTTGAAATACTCTACCGTTTTGGGAAGTGACAGCAGAAAGGGTGGGAGGCTGAATTGAAATAGTTGAACTTCTGTTACTGGAAGCCAGTATCACAGTTATTCTATTTTCTGGTTCTGAATGTCAAATGCTGATACTCAGTGGGACTTCTGCTTTTTAATCTCAGATATAGAGTAAATTGGTCTATTTTTCTACCTTTCTAGATGGCAAGGCCAGAGCATATTGATAAACTGTTTATATGGATGAAGAGCAACATCCATCTACCTCACATTTATTTTTGGTAAAAAAAAATCCCATCATTCACTTGGCTTATTTATGTTGGGAGACATTTATTATGTGCAAAGGTGTTTGGAATTCAAGCTTTAAAAATTATGTGGAGTCTATCAAACCATTGGTTTTGAGGAATAGACTCTCAACTATATGATGAAGATGTGATAGAGAAAAACATTTGTGTGTTTTTTCCTTTGTGGACCCATTAAATATCTTCATCCATGAGAATATTTCAAACTTCATTCAAGCCAATAAAAGTCCTCGAGTTCAGAATGCTGCCATCTTAGCAGAATGAGGCCCAGTGGCTCACTACTCTACCATGACTATCAAAGACACCTATACTGAAATTCTGAGGCCATTTTCTACATTGGCCATTGAAAATGTATGAGCTCTGGAACCATTTTGCAGTGGGAAGCAGATTTCAGGTATCCAGATGGCAATTTGGGGATTGTTCCCACATTCTCCTGTAGATTTTAACCCCAAGTTCCTTTGCTGTATATGTGGCTAGAGGAGCACTTCACTGGAGAAGGCCAGGAAAAGTTCAACGTCCATCTCAGTTCTAAATTCACCAGTGGGCTTTAAGACTGAGGATAACTTGAGCTGTGTTTCTCATGTACACCATTAAAGGCTATCCTAAGATTTCTCCAGTCTTCCCCAGTGTATAGCGGGCATTTAAGAGACATTTTCTGGAAAGGCCACTTACTATCCAAGCACATTTTACTAGCTTTAGTTACTTCGCAACTCCCCTTCCATTCTTCCCAGCCCCACGTCATTCACCTTTTTCCCCAACGTGGCCTTTCACCCACTGGGCAGTCCTCTTGACGTTCTCTGGGTCCGTCACGTCCAGAAGCACAGTGTGAAGCCGCTCGGAGGTTTCCGCCTTCAACGCTGTCGATCCCGCTTCAGTCAGACAGGCAGCAATCACGCGAAATCCTTTTTTGTCAAAAGTCCTGGCCGCCAAACTTCCAAAGCCCGAGTCACACCCCGTAATGAAAATGTACTTATCGGTGATGTCTACAATCTTTGGTTGTCTTTTACTAGTATAGTTCCATAGAAAACCGCAAAGGACGAGGAGGGCTAACACCCATAAGAACATTGTTTCCCTGTACACACAAGGTCACTTCTTTCTTGAACAATAAAATAAGATGTTGTCCTGAGGGTACACAATTAGAAAGAAAATTCAAATTAGGACCATCAAAGCATCAGACCCAGGATTGATGAACTTGAGGTATTTTAATACATTTGAGTGGATAAATAATTTTAAAAATAACTCATTTGGTTAGGAAGATGGCCATTTAGGTGCCAAACCACTTCTCTAAAGTAATGCAAACATTAACCAAGTAATAATAAGAAAAAGTAAGTGGGAGAAAGAGAGAGAGAGAGAGAGAGAGAGAGAGAGAGAGAGAGAGAGAGAGAGAGAGAGAGAGAGAGAGAACTCTGAGACAACTCAGTGCAGACAGTGTTGAAGTGCAAGGCCACCAATGAGTTCACCGAGAGAGGGTGAGATGAATAGGAAGAGGTTGAAAGAGGGATGATGGCCAAGGGCACAGAATCCCAAACCAGAATCAGTAATCCTCAGATTCTGACCTCTTTGGATTCCAGCTTCCTGGGAGAAAAAAGATCACATGTACAGAAGACAAAGCCGAGCCAGTTCATACTTTAAAATTGTGAGGCTTTGACCATAGATGCAGGAGACTGACCAGGAAAACTAATTTTTCTCAGGACTGGAGACAACCTCGAGCCTAAAATAAATTAGGCAGAAAGAAGTCTGCATCTGCATTTCCCCTGAGCATAAATCACTTAAAAAAATTTTTTTAAAGAAAATTTTATTATTTCATAAACACTTACTGCAGCAATTCAGAATTCTCACAATTATTTTTAGGTTAAGAATAAATGTTAAAGAAACAATACTATAGGAATTTTATAGTCTTGACCATTTAAATGTATATGCCACTTTGAAAGGTCCACTAAATATTGTACAGGGTTTGGCTATCTATAATAATAAAAGTATAATAGGCTAATTAGACCTAACAGCCAAATGACCTTCCAGATGACCTTCCAGATGAAGCCGGGGCTGCGAGGGCCAAGCCCCTTGCATGAGTTTCATGCATCAGGCCTCTAGAAAAATAATAGTTGTGGATGAATGAGGCATTGTATCATTGAAAACAAGTATAATAATAATTTGGAAGTGTAATATCAAAACTATCACAGGAAAATATTTCAGACAATCTTAGGATATAAAGTTCCATATACAATACAGTGTTATTTACAAAGACAGACAACCCTATTACTTTTACTGTGGATAATGATGTCTGGGGAAGAGCAAGCCATCTGGTAGGAGGAAATAGATAAGAACTGTAGGGCTTTGCCTACTTGCCTCAGGTCTGTACATCAAGGCAGTCCAGGCCTCCTACCTCACAGCCATAGGGCAGCCCAAAGGGAGATGATCAGGTCCCACCCCACATAGGAGCAGCCCATGGCCTGTATTGGCTTTCTCTGCTTATGGAAGGAAGAGAGGCCACAGAGAACATCCATGTGAGAAAGACCTTATTCCTTCCCCCATGGAGCCTCAGAAAGTTCCCTCACTTTGCCGTAGGTCCACACACACCTTTACCCTGGACCTGGAAACACCTTTAGAATCAAAAGAGGCCTTAAGTACCTCCTAGAGGACAATGGATAGATAGGCCCTGAGTTCAAGTTCAGGCTTCATGGATGCTTCTGGAATCATGGCTGCTCATAGACACTGTGTTCAAAAAGTACTGGCAAGGCCAAGAAATTTTATAAATTTTGTTTGGGCTTTTTAATATATATATTAAATATAATAATATTTAATATGATTATATATATATTCTGTCTTTTCCTTTGAATCATTTTTTTTAAATTGCTCTTTTTTTCAACTTATAAAAGTGACTTGTGCTCATGGTAAAAAATATTTAGCAAATGCAGAAAAAAAAGATAAAGTAATGATCATCACATTTGACTTAACATTTTGTGGGTTTTTTCCTAGTTTTTTTCCTTTGTATATAAACATTCTCCCCATAATAAAGATCTTAAACACACACAGAGAGATAAAATTAAATATACACACACTTGTGTGCACACATGCAGACTATTTTATTTCTACTGCTTTATAAGGAACAGATCGTTTCAGATAAAAGATAACTCAATGTAATATATCTTCTAAACTTCTCAAGGGAGTTTTAGGTTCTGCTTTCACTTTTTCCCCCTGACAAAAGATCTATAGCTAAAGAAAGAAAGGATAAAAAAACTGTCAATTGATAAAAATTAGTCAGAGGTAAATATTCAAATTCTAGAGGCCCAGTGCATGAATTCGTGCATGGGTGGGGTCCAGCCAGCCTGGCCAGGGGGAGGGGACATGGGCGGTTGGCCTGCTGGTCGAACTCCTGGTCAAGGGGACAATTTGCATATTATCCTTTTATTATATAGGATATATACTGAGTGGCCAGATTATTATGCATTCAGAGATCATAATAATCTTGCCACTCAGTGTATATATAGACTAGAGGCCCGATGCACAAAATTCATGCAAGGGGCTTGGCCCTCGCAGCCACGGCTGCTGTGGCCCTCGCAGCCTGGGTCCAGACAGTCGTCCTCATGGTCATTCTGCTGTTCAGTCTAATTAGCATATTATCTCTTTATTATATAGGATGGTAGGTTTGGTCCTATCTGGTTTGGCTCAGTGGATAGAGCATCGGCCTGTGGATTGAAGGGTCCCAGGTTTGATTCCAGTCAAGGGGATGTACCTTGGTTGCAGTATGTGCCGGAGGCAACCAATCAATGTGTCTCTCTCACATGGATATTTCTCTCTGTCTCTCCCCTTCCCCTTCACTCTCTCTAAAAATCAATGGAAAAATCTCCATGGGTGAGGATTAACAACTACAACAAAAAGATAGGTTTGGGCAAACTAGTTGATTCTTGTGGTATGGCTATGATTATTTCTATAGCAGTCCAGTGTTTAGACTACACTGACTTAATAATTTGGTGTAGTTTCCCCAAATCTTTCCTGTGTAGGAGTTACTGATTTGTTGCAAATCACTGTCCACGTAGCAGGATTTCCCCTTCTGAAATATATAAATACATTAAAATGTATAATTTGGGGGTGGGGGTGTAACTAACTTTTTATAAAATTACATATGTAGACATTTTAAAGAAATTTTATATTTATAAATTCAACTAGTGTAGTGTTTTGCTTAAGTCTGGCCTTGGTAAATAATTATCGAATAATTAAATACAGTATTGAATATTTTCTGAATGGAATCTGTAGGCTTCATTGCAATTCAAATCCCATGGAAATTATTTGAAAAAGGCAAATGCTCACACAGGTTAATGTGTCCTGGAGCAGAGAGTGATACTTTTTGTGTTGTCCTGTTTTGCCAGAGGAAAGCATAAGGGGAGAAACAATAAAACAATGGCTTACCTTTCTGAAGCCTTCTACTCTGCACATTTATGTTTAACTCATTTGATCTTCTCAACAACCTTGTGAGTTAGACAGGGCACATTATTTGCCTCATTTTACAGAAGAACTAATATTCCAATTAATAAGTGTAAAAGGGATGATGGAATTAGAAAACTACCAATTTTTTCAGGCAAGAATGTTCAATGGATGCTAAAACTAGTGGGTGAAACTCTGATGAGAAAAAAATAATTATAGAATTTCAAAGAATCTCCCCATAAGATGCATACTAACTTTAAAAAAAGAGTAATAGTAATTTCACAGTGGAGAAATCCAACAGACAACCACCTGAATCAACTTACATGTAAAAGTGCAGTGTAGAAGGTTTCACAAAGGTAAGCCATTGTTTTACTGTTCCTCCCCTTATGCTTGCCCCTGGCAAAACATGACAACACAGAGTCTCCACTCTCTGCTCTAGGAGACATTAAACCCCATGGGCATTTGCCTTTTTCAAATAATTTCCATGGGATTTGAATTGCAATGAAGCCTACAGATTCCATTCAGGGAAAACAGTCAATATTGGGTTATTCAAAGATTATTTATCAAGGTCACACTTAAGCAAAACACTACACTAGTCCAATTTATAAATACAAAATTTCCTTAAAATCTCTACATATGAAATAAAAATTAATCCTACTGGTTATGGGACATACCAAGGTCATGTGCCTCCTGCTATGGCACACTGTTCAAAACCCTCCAAGTCATGAAGGCAAAGAAAGATAGGAATACAGCTGTATCAGTCTGAGTGTGGTCATAAAATGAGAGTCGCTATAACAATTATAGAAACAAGGAGTGTAATATGGGAATCAGGGATTACATGATTACAGTGGTTGTGGGGAGTGAAGGCCTGGAAGGATGAAGCTGAGAGATCAGGAAGTGAACTCTTTAGTGATCTCTTTAGTGATGTCAGCCTGAAGCCCTGGAGCATGGAGAAGCTGCAGCTTGTAGGGAAGTTGAGAAACTGCTACCACCATGACCTTGATGCAAGAGCTCATAAAGCGGCCTGCAAAGCCACCGTGTCCTAACATGGCAACTTCTTAAGAGCATGGTTTCCACTTCACTTCCTTTATTCTGATCTCTAATAATGACCTTCGTATTATTATCTTTTTAAAAAAAGAAAGACTTAGAACTGTTCCAGATGCCCCACTGGGAAGGACGCAGAGCACGTCTGTGCATAACCAGCAGCTAACCATGCACAGACATATCTTTCAGTTCTACTTAATGTATACCTGTACTCTTCAAAACATCAAAGTCCTGAAGGAGAAAAAAGACTGAGGACTGTTCTAGATAAATGAAGACTAAAGAGATGTGATAACCCAATACAACATGTGATCCTGGACCAGAAAATCTTTGTTTTTCTTTCACCAAAAAGAACATTATTAGGTCAACTAGGGAAATTGGAGTGAGATCTCTAGATCTGATAAATAATATTGCATTAACATTAGTTTTTCAATTTTGTTGATTTACTATGATTATTTTGAAAGTGTCCTGCTTTTTAGGAAATACACACTGAAATATCTGAAGATTAAATAGCACCGTATCTTCAACTTACACTCAAGCAATTTAGAAAATAATAAGAATATGTGCACAAATAAACAAACATATAAAACACATATATATGTATATAAAGAAAGAATGAGAATAAAATGTGATTAAATGTTAATATTTAGAAAATCTAGGTAGAACTTTTCATAAGTTCTAAATTATTTCAAAATAAAAGGTTGAAAATTTGGCAAGGGAAAATAAAACATTTTTCTAAGAAAAGGCTTCATTGAATTGCTTTGTGTCTCATGCCAAAAACAGGTAAGAACTCTAGGACTTCAGTATCTAGTGACTTTGTGCACCAAGTTTTCTGCCTTCTACTTTCTGGTAAGTCCACCTCCACACCTTCTGGAGAAAAATAAAAACTCAAACCAAAGCAGTCAGCCTCTCCCCTCCCCGCCTCCGCTCCCTCCCTCTGCCTTCTTTTATTTTCCCTCCCTTTCCCTTCTCATCCTTCCCATCTCCCTCTCAACCTACTCCTTACCTAACCAAACCCATTTTTATCTGGTAATAAGAAGACAGAGAGGAACTTTTTAGTTGTTAAAAAGGGGTTCATATTAAATTGTGTTGTCAGGCCCTGGTCAGGTAACTCAGTTGGTTATAATGTTGTTTCAATATGCCAAGGTTGTGGGTTTAATCCCCAGTTAGGGTACATAAAAAAAGAAACCAATGAATACATAAATGAGTGGAAAACAAGTTGATCTCTCTCTCTCTCTCTCTCTCTCTCTCTCTCTCTCTCTCTCTCTCACTCACACACTCTCTCTCTCTCTCTCTCTTTCTCTCTCATCAATCAATCAATAAGAAAAAGGAAAAAGAAGTTGCGTTATGAGGTTCATCTCTGGGCAAAGGGTCATTTCTGATGCTAGTGTCCCAGCCTGCATCCTGCATCCTGCATCCAAGGGACTGCCAACTTGACCTAGAGTTTTGCAAAGCCTGTCCTTAACTCAAATACTATTGTTCAAAAATACTGGTTCTTTCTCAGTCCCTAAGGTTCACATTCCTCTAGGTCATTGGACCAAGTCAGCCAAAAACTAACTTTGACCTCTAATAGTATTTTAGCCACGATGCCACCTCTGAGCAGCAGCCCTCGGTCAGAGTCATTGGGAACATGACCTGTACACAGAAGCCAATTGATGGCCCATTGGTTCATTGACCACCAAGAAGTAAATGAGTAACAGTGACTAACAGGCCTGCTTCAACCATACCCTGCTCCACATGGCTCCCTAATTCCAGCGATTCAGAGACTCAGGACACTGACCTTAGTTGCTTGGATTGTTTGCTTATTTTTCTACTTTCCAATTTATCTCACAGAAAACTGCTTAATAGAGGTACGAATCTCTTGGTTCAAGGGAATAAGCACCTCGGTTTGTAACAGTTCTCTTAGCACCCAGTGGCTGTGAGCCTAGGTGCTGGGCAAGTTTGGAAACAAAGTAAGAGAAAGCAGATCTGCAGCCCCAGGCTGCAGTGCCTGAGGACAGGTGCAGTACTAAATGTGCATCCTCTGATGAACTGGCCATGGAGATTTTTCTTAAGCCAAAATAAACACTAGCCACTTCACTAGTAAAAATCTGGGCAGCAAGGACTGGCACCATGCAGGCACATGCAGGCACATGCAAACACACACACACACACACACACACACACACACACACACACGTGCAGGTTAGCTCAGGCCTCAGGATCTGACCAGCAGAAGTTCAGTCCCAGTTGCTCTATCATCAGAAGGTCTTCGGGCAAATTATCATTTCTCAGACTCTACTTTCCTATCTATAAATAGAGATAATAGCTACCTTGGAGAGTGCCTGGTAAAATAAGATGACTAAAGGCCTGCTACACAGGAAGGCCTTTATGGTGATGTCAGGATCAGTGGCTTTCACTGTGTGAAGGGTCTGCTCTATGCACTGCTCATATCTAGGCACAGGTTTCTCAACCTCAACACGTTGGATACTTTGCCCTAGAAATTACTTGTCCTGTATATTGCAGGATGTTTACTAGTAGCAGCACCTTCAGCCTCTACCCATTCGATGCCAGTAGCCCCCTCTCCCTAGTTGTGACAACCAAAAATATCTTTAGACATTGCCATGTGCCCTGGGGGTCAAAATCACCCCAAGGTGAGAACCACTGGTCTAGCACTTCCTCACCTTGGGGGTCCAAAACTTCACAGCATCCAGAACTACTTTTCTGGAAATTCAGTCATTCATTCCTTGGTAATGCCAGATTGATGAGAGTTGGGGTTTTTTTTTAATGGTCTTACAGAAAAGTTTTGATACTTATAAATGATACTCATATCCTGCTGCTGTAAGTATTAATGTCTAGGATTAAAACAAAAGCCTTTTTTTGCCATCAGAAGGATAGGAAGCAGTGAACAAACCAAATTAGCACAGGACACTATTTATGAATTTAGAAATTACTAAATTAGTGCTCGCTGCATTTGTGAAGCCTACATTCTGGCTGAAGCTTTTGAGTTTGGGCCACTATAGACTCCTCTGAGGGTGCCCAGCAGATGGGTGGCCTGTTGACTCTACAGAGTTCAGAATATGCTCCTAGACAGCCCATGGTCCTTAGGCTTTACAGGTGACTGCACAGATAGGAATGATAGAAATGGCTATAATTTATAGGAAGCTTACCATGTTCTAGGCCCTCTGCTACGATCTATAAATATTTATCTCATTTAAACCTTTTAATAAAATTATCTGTTTTATAGATGGGGAAACAAATTCAGAAATGCAGGTTAATTGCCTTAAGATACAGTTGTAGTGCTGTTTCTGGAACTGATCTCTAGGCCATTCTACTCCACCATCACGCTTTCATCCTCTGCTCCGCTGCCCCCTGGATTCCCAACTCTGGAAGTCTGGCTGTGTGTACACTCTTCTACGTGGCCAGTGCCTTTTGTGATACTTGCATTAACTAAATACATGCTGTGGAAGGAAAGAGAGGAAGAAAAGAAAGAAGTTTCCACTCTTTCTATCGCTGATTAATCCAATTAGTGGTAATTGGATTAACCTTGGAGCCCTCCCAATGATCAGGGAATAATTCATAATAATATTCACACTTCCAATTAGATAACTTCAAAAAATTTTGAAAAGTGTTCAAGTAATATTTATGTCATTTAATTGTCAAACTAGCTCTGTGAGCCAAGTAGGGTATGTATCATAGGGTAAGGTTATTTGCCAGAGAATGGCTAGACCTGAAGCTTCCTTCTCTGAACTAAACTGTAAAATGAGAAGGGAGAACTACAAAGAGATGGACACATTATTAGTCAACAGGAAGAATGAAGATACTTTATCAAAATTCTCTACCATGCCACAAAGATGCAAAAGGAACAGAGAAAGGAGAAGTAATTTTCTCTTTCATTTGCCAGGCAAAGTGCTTAAGAGTAACCACCTGACGGCAGCTATAGGAAAATATTGCAACTTGATTGCTGTCCGTGCTCACTTCTGCTTCTTCTAACTTTCTCTTTCTGGCTTTCCTCCTAGTAGAACATCTAAAATAAGATCTTTTGCTATTACTTCCTTTATTCATCTTCCTCTGCCCTTTAAAAATAAATGACACACACAAGAATGGAAAATAATGTCTCAATGGCATTATAAAGTATACTTTTTATACGGAACATTGAATTCTTTCTACACCACTTGATTTTATTTCCACATAGCTCCACAGAGGACTTTGTTTTAGAAAGCAGTACTAAAACTGTCAACATTGATAGGAATTTATAGCATCTTTATTTACCTTTAATTTATTGTAATCGGGCCTAACTTGAATCAACAATTAAGTTATTTACCTACATTTAATAGAGAGCATTTAGCAATAGCTTTCTAAAATACTCTCTTTTTGAGGTTTTCTTGCACAGGCTTTCTTAAGACTAACAGCAGTCTAGATATGTCAGTCTCTTGAACATTTAAATATTGTAAACCTGCCCTGGCCCGTTTGGCTCAGTGGATAGAGCGTCGGCCTGCAGACACAAGGGTCCCAGGTTCGATTCTGGTCAAGGGCATGTACCTTGGTTGCGGGCACATCCCCAGTAGGGAGTGTGCAGGAGGCAACTGATCAATGTTTCTAACTCTCTATCCCTCTCTCTTCCTCTCTGTAAAAAATCAATAAAAATATATTTTTAAAAAAATATTGTAAACCTGGTTAACTTACACTGGAATTCATTTTTGGGTTGACCTTTTCATTGAAGTAAGAAATTCTGTGTTTTTTTTTTAAATCCAAGTAACCTTTCACAGATTTCTGATGAATTTTTTATTTAATAATAATTAAAAAACACATTTGGGCCAAATGACACAACTAAATGACTAATGAATTATGTTTCTGTGGGGAAAAAATGTTCAAGTTAGGCACCAGAAGTCTAAATAGAAATTTAAGATGGAGCCAAGGGGTTCTACATGGAATATGCTTACATTAAGCAACAAATGCTCTTTTGAGGATCTATTAAAATAACAAGAACAATGATGATGATGCTACTTATGATGGCTTTGATCCCTCACTCAATGGGATGAAGACGCTCCTGCACCCAGTCCATTTCCCTTGCATCCTGTTTCCTGCAGGAGAGAGGGGCTCGGGGTACCCTGAGTGCCCTTTG
This sequence comes from Eptesicus fuscus, assembly GCF_027574615.1. Lineage (NCBI taxonomy): Eukaryota > Metazoa > Chordata > Mammalia > Chiroptera > Vespertilionidae > Eptesicus > Eptesicus fuscus. Next base: position 46,442,887 of record NC_072483.1, on the reverse strand, counting down.
TGTAGGGGTGGGGGTGGGGGGACAGCGAGGCGTGGAGAGGTAGTTCTTCCTCTGCAGACTCATTCAGTCTCGGCGCAGAGGTGTGCCAGCCGCTCTCAATGTAGAAGACTTGGTGGATTTATGCTTAATATTTTTAGTTCTAAGGATAAAAGTATCTCTGATTTTCTTTTGCCTCCTCTCAAAACTCTTATAGTCACCATAGCACCCATAATTATTAATTAATTATTCCCAGTCCCCCCTAGTCTTATTACTTTGTCAGTATGCCTCCTGACAGTACCGGCAGGTTAAGAATTATTGTCTTTCTAATAGCACATGATCTCACTCATCTAGGGGAAATAATGAACAACATAGACTGATGAACAAGAACAGACCCAGAAACAAGGAGGCATGGATCAGACTGTCGGGCCTCAGAGGGAAGGTAGGGGAGGGTGGGGATAAAGGGGAGAGATCAACCAAAGGACTTGTGTGCATGCATATGAGCCTAACCAGTGGTTAAGGACAACAGGGGGGTGGGGGCATCCATGGGGAGGGGTGTGGGATGGGAATGGGGGGATGAGGACAAATATGTGATACCTTAATCAATAAATAAATTAATTTAAAAAAAGACAAGGTTAAATAAAAAAAAAAAGAATTATTGTCAAAGCCATGGTTCCTTTACTTATGGTCGCTAAATAAAAACTGCTAACTGGAAGAGATTATATATTGTAAATATTGTACTTGATATTCAAAGAAAGCTTAGAATATAGAGAGAATGCTATAGATAGATGCAGAAAGTGTGTTCAAGTATTCAATATATTTCTTTCAATCATAGTTATCTTCAAGCAGAAGAAAAGATCTGAGTTTTTAAAGATGATATCTTAGGAAAGTGGAATTTGTTGTAAGAGTTTTAAGGCCAATTTCCATTTTCCCCATTTGAAATGTATGTAATAATAATTTTTTCTTACATCTGAACATTGAGGCTTGTTCTAAAAATTGGGCACAGTTTTCAAATCTCAAAAATACAATGCAAAGATGATATAACATTTCGATTTCATTTTATGCAACAATTAGCCAAGGATATTTTTAGAGCACTTAATATATGCCAAAGGATATTAAGATAAACATAGTTCTTATCCTTGAGCAAATGGTATAGCAGGACATTTCAGAGCCATTTGTACAACCCCAAACTGATTTTTAATTTCAATGTGTTTTATTTAAACTCTTTCCCCAACTTCGAAAATCAGCCCACGGAGAGAAAGCATCACAGCACCGTTTGAATCAGAAAGCCTTAAACAAGGGCTGCCAGGATTAAATAGCAACAAAACCACTAACCCAACTTTCTCCTTTAAAAGAAGTCCAAGTGAAAACATCAACCACGGCATCCTACAAAAATGAAGAGTAAAACCTGAAGCAGGTTTATTGCTGTCAGCCGGAGATCCGGGAGTCCAGTGTGCACTGGGAGGAATCTCCCTGTCCTGCTGACCCAGCAGGCATTCGCACCAGTTTAGTGTGTGTGTGCACATTCGTCTACATGGACGTCTGATAACACTGGTGAAGCAGATAGATACACATCAGCCCTGCAGCCCTGTTATTCCAGTAAGAAACTCAACTAAGATTCCTATTTTTTGGGGGGAGCCCCTCCTCACTGCAGTTTCACAGATGGTACTGAATAGTCCCTGAGAAAATAACTAGACATCAATTTAATTGTAACTCTAGGGAGCTAAAGAACATTCAAGGAGAGACTGCGGAGCGCAAGGCTAGGTCCTAGGTGACACTGAGATCACTTCTGTTGTGAGATGGACCTAGTACTGCCTCCCAACATGTTAATTCTTTTCTTTGTATAGCAACAGTTAACCACAACATGACAGACAACTTGATTAATTCTGTAATCAAAGACAGTTTGAAGATTGACATGAGCAAAGAAGGAATAAATGACAAAGCTGAGCCATGTGTTACCTTTTTAAAGATGACCTGGGAGTGGACGCTGCTGTGGACTTGCTGGGCTGATTGCGATCTGCCGTCTGTGCTGGGGAAGGAAGAGTTGTGTCACTCTGGCCGGGCTGATCCTCTGGAAGTGCAGGTGCTCTGAGTACCCACATGTGTAAGGAAGCGTCAGGCACCCTCCTCACTCTGTGAGTCACCCTCGTTGTGACACTTGATGATGACTAAGTCTTTCTTCTATCGATGAAATAAGCCAAGAAGCTGTGGGTCATGTGTTTCCAAAAGACAGTATCTTTAGCAAATTAACTTCAGCAACTTTCAGAAGGGACTTAAAAATGACCAATAACATTCCTTTAACTGTGAGGACAATTTCTTGGCCAAATTCAGCAGCTGAAATACTATATCATTAAAGCATTTTGTAAACTGCCTGGCACCAGGCTTGCATTGTGATTATTGTTCATGATCTCTAGGTTGTTTGTTGTCTTTCTTTCTTTCTTTCTTTCTTTCTTTCTTTCTTTCTTTCTTTCTTTCTTTCTTTCTTTCTTTCTTTCTTTCTTTCTCTCTCTCTCTCTCTCTCTCTCTCTCTCTCTCTCTCTCTCTCTTCTCTCTCTCTCTCTTTCTTTCTCTCTCTCTCTCTCTCTCTCTCTCTCTCTCTCTCTCTCTCCCTCCCTCCCTCCCTCCCTCCCTCCCTCCCTCCCTCCCTCCCTCCCTCCCTCCTTTCTTTCTTTCTTTCTTTCTTTCTTTCTTTCTTTCTTTCTTTCTTTCTCTTTCTTTCTCTTCCTTCCTTCCTTCCTTCCTTCCTTCCTTCCTTCCTTCCTTCCTTCCTTCCTTCCTTCCTTCCTTTCTTTCTTTCTTTCTTTCTTTCTTTCTTTCTTTCTTTCTTTCTTTCTTTCTTTCTTTCTTTCTTTCATTACTGTGCCTTTATTGATTTAGTACCCTTTCGGTCCTAGGAGAGTTGGTAGGGGAAATGAGTCTCTGATTATTAATTTTTACCACTTTTATTAAAACCATTGGTGAGCAAGGAGACCAAAACAATTTAAGGAAACGAGGATTTGCACTTATTTTGAGTCTTACTTTATGAGTGTTTTAAACTATGACAGGAAGATCTTACTGACGTGGTCACAGGAACTGAGATCACTGAGAATAGGAAAGGATGCCCCTCCCTCCCCAGAGCTGATCTGTTTCAGAGTGCATTATAATTGACCATGCATATCCTGAAAAGTACTGAGGCTACAGGAGATGAGGGGGAAGACATGCTGCTAATATGCGCCCCCCCTCCAGCCTTGCACCTCCTCCTTAGGCACGCAGGCTGATGGATGGGTATAAACTCCACTGAAACTGCTTAGTTTCAGTTTCCTAATATACCAGTTTATGGTTATACATCTCACATTCCCCAGGCTTCTTCTGTGTTCCTTCTTTTTAAAATGCAGTTTATTAAGATTTAGTTGGGGTGAGTGGATTAACAAACATATCTGTCTAGGTTAAGTCTAGACGTTGCTATTATCCTATAAGTTAAGTGGGGGATCTTTTTTTCTTTTTTTTTTTTTCTCCACAAGAACAAAGCAAGACTGAAATTTCATTTCCTCAGGTAAAGATTAGTGTACCAAAAATGTGCCAAATATACTTTTCCCCTTTAACATACCATAAGTCAAAGTAAGACTTAAAGAGAAAACCTTTTAGAGAAATAATACATTGACTTAAATCCGTATGAGGAAAGGTATAAATGATTAATATTGGACCCTTCTTGTGAGCAAGTTATTGTCACAGAGAGGTGGAGAGAGTTGCAGGCACCTGGATGGCCATGAAGTAGAGAAGGACAAAGGATAAAGAAAAGGCTCTGTAAGTTTTGCTGATTGAATACTCTAGTCTAGTGTAGGTCTGTTTTAAAAACATCCCAATATGGACGAAAAAGGGGCCACATGCTAAAGCTGACAGACTCAGGATGGTGGGCCTTACAAACTCAGAGACTGAAGTAACCACAGAGGATGATGGTCTGAACATAGAAATTCCTGACTAAATGCAGGTCATGGTGTGTAGTCACGTCCTAGGCATGTTGCTTCCTTAACAAAGGTCAGTCTTTGTCTTGAGTGAGCCTGTCTATTGTCCTTTTGCATCTAAGATAGGGGTGGGGAACTTCCGGCCTGCTGGCCCTCTAAGGCCCGAGGAATCAGTAATGTCTGGCCCTGCCAAGGCTTTAGGGGGGAGTTAATTAAATGTTGGACCACATACAGCAGGCTAATATTTAAATGGATAATTTTGTATGGCCTTCAAATGATGTCATAACTATCCAAATGGCCCTGGGCAGAAAAAAAGGTCCCTCACCCCTGATCTAAGATAATATACCTTTGAAATATCAGAGTAATCTCCTTTTCTAGACCACTCAGGGCACAGCCTCCCTACCCTAGCACCAGGTCCCAGGAATCCTCGTTGTTATCTTGTTCCCAGAATAACAACTCTACTAGTATATGCTGTGAATGCTAATTATTAATATTACCCTGTAGCCACCAAGGTAAAAGAAACCTGTGTCATGCTAGCCAGACGGTTTGGCTCAGTGGATAGAGTGTACCCTCCCCCCACCTTAGACTGAAGGGTTTTGGGTTCAATTCTGGTCACGGGCATGTACCTCAGTTGCAAGCACAATCCCTGCTTCAGTCAGGTGGGTGCAGTAGGCAACCAATCGATGTGTCTTTCTCACATCAATGTTTCTCTCTCTGTCTCCCCCTCCCTTCCACTTTCTCTAAAAATCAATGGAAAAAGGAAGTTGGGTAAGGATTAACTACAACAAACAAGAACTGTATGTCTCTCCATCTTATTTTTTATCCCATCCCAGAGATATCCCCTGATTTGGTTCTCCTGCCCCACTAATCTACCACTAATGGCTTTCATGCAACCCTTTTTACCTCTCCTCATTTGATTCTAACATATAAAATAAACTGCAAAACAGCCATTCTCTCAATCTGTTGAGATTTTTGCCTCCTGGCATTTGTTGTCAGTTTGGCTCAAAAACGCTCATAAAAATTCTGTACAGGTTTAGAAATTTCTTACATCGATACCAAATAGACTAAAAAAAAATATGATGTTTTGACTGATTTGTATATTGAGAACCAGAATTCTTCCTATGTCTGGATCCCTCAATCCAGTGGACACGTTTTTAAGAGTTCAGTTGCAGTAGCCCTGGCACCAGGGTTGGAACATTTGCTCCCCTTGTCAAATGATCTCATTTAGGTGTTCAGTTAATGGATCATTTGCCAGCAGCACTTTATCCGGACTGTAACTATATCTGCCTTCAAATTCACCTCTTAAGTGCTAAATTTTCTTTCATGCCATTCTGTAATAAGGCAACCTATGAAAGTGCTATTTTGTTCAGGACTCACCCTACATTAGCCTTCTGGTCATCCAAGGTGATGTAAAAAATCCAAAACTGAATTGCCATAGTATTTTTTTTCCTAATTCCTTTTTAAAACAGAAGATTGCACAGTGGATTTCATTTAAATGTAAATGCAAATGTTGACAATTGGATGGTAACTGTAGAGGGGTTAGGCTAGATACTGCAAAACACTAAACACATGACTCTCCTTTTCCTTCTGAATTCATAGGTCCCCATGTTTCCCTCCAAAGGTGCCTTCTCCACCCTTTTCAGACACCACAATACAAAGAGAATATCCAGATTCATGGCTGTCTCAGGTGACATGCATTAGGCCTCTCAGATGACATATATTAGGCCTCTCAGATGACATACATTTGGTCACTGCACAGGGCTGAACATGGAGCAGGCCACAGATAATCCTGAAATGGGAGTCCAATGGAGAAAAGCACTTCCAGCAGGAGTGTGGCTGGTGTTACTCTTATTAGGGTGGTGGGGGCCAAGGCTGTTGTGGAGTGTGCATGTTGACCACCCTCTTCCTGGCATAATAATAGAATCCTCTCTCCAAGGTCACCCTCAGTGGAGTGCATTTCTCTGAATAACTATGAATTGGTATGAGGACTATATATTTTTTATTAAAATTTTTGTTGTATTTTAAAAATGTTTAAATTACCGTTTACATTCAATATTATTTTGTGTTAGTTTCAGTTGTACAGCATAAAGGTTAGCCACTCATATACTTTACAAATATTTTCAATACCCAACAGGCACCACACGTAGTTATTACAATATTAATGACTATATTTCCTATGCTGTACTTTATATCCTCATGACTATTTTGTAACTTCCAATCTGTACTTCTAAATCCCTTCACCTTTTTCATCCGGTTCCCCAAACCCTCTCCCCTTGGCAATCATCACTCTGTTCTCTGTATCTGAGTCTGTTTCTGTTTAGTTTGTTTGTTTATACTGTTCTTTAGATTCCACCTATAAGCGAAATCATGCGGTATTTGACTTTATATTTTTAAAAGTGCATTTTGTAATTTCTATCTCCTTCCTTTATCAACAGAACAGCTTTTTTATTTCCACTATAGAGGTCTCCCTTGCTACACCAACAATACCTTTGACAATGGAGCAGAGCAGGTGAATTGCAAATGATGCCCATGAATGCATAGCTAGGCTTGGTCAAAACTAGGAGCTTTGTTACTCATTTGGCATTTCCTGTCTCTCCCAACTGTAAAATGAAGCTGGGCTAATCTTTTGTTCCTCTGCACTGTAAGATCCTTAGAAATACTATTAGGGACTGAGTCATGGGAACATTTGGTAGATTCTTTGAAGAAAGATTTTTCTTATTTGCAGAACACACAACCTTTTAGCTTACTCAAACAAGAGATCTTAGTTTAAAAGGTAGGGTGAGGAGTATTGTATTGGAGAGCATTGTCCTGAAAAGGAGCGAGAGAGATGGGTGAGAAGGAAGGTAAAGGACCAGAAACACTAGGGATGCCTGGAAACAGGGAGACTTGCAAGAAATAAGATGGGAGGCTTAATAAGAAAAATGTGACTCTCACAGAGGAGAGTGTTAGGATCCCTGAAGAAGGAACACACGAGGCCCAAAGGGGTAAAGAATTATAAATTTATTAGGTCATCTGGAGACCAGATGGGCTGAGTCCCCAAATGGCACCAGCACCCAGGGATGGGGAGTCAGAGGTGTTAAAGGACTCTAGATGGGCTTTTTCAGTGGGCAACTCTCTGGGTGGGTCCCACTCACTCCTGGGAGGGTCCTGAGGGGAAGTATAATGGTCTTAGCAAGTGGACTGTGGTCTAAGCGAAAGGGAATGTCGGTTGTGAAGTGGTCTAAAGGTCAGTTCCCAGGGGAAGGGGTATCGATTCAATCATTTGATCAGACCTATTTGATCAGGGGGGAGGTGGGTGCTCCTTTTGGTGTGACTGTTGTGGGTGGAAAACAGGCTCTTCCACAGGACCTGAAGAAAAGCTTTTCAAGGATCCACGCACAGGAGATTGTAGTCCCATGGGAAGATTTATTCAGGATGTCTGCCCCTGCACTTCCAATGTTCTATTTGTCTCCGTTCCACCATGGAAAAAGTCTAATCTCATCTTCAGCAAGGCCAAGGCAAAGGCCAGTGCCCAGAGTTTCTCCTTCATATTCCTTTGGAGCCCGGTCAGTCTTCTGTGGGTCCCAGGTGGCCACTAGACTGGCATGGTCCTGTGCTCTGGGGGTAAGAGAGTGTGCACGATCAAAAGGGCCAGTACAGGTCATTGAGTGAGAGAGAAGGAGAGGGAGAGGGAGAGGGAGAGGGAGAAGGAGAGGGAGAGGGAAAGGGAGAGGGAGAGGGAGAGGAAGAGGGAGAGGGAGAAGGAGAGGGAGAGGGAGAGAGAGAGGGAGAGAGAAAGGGAGAGGGAGAGGGAGAAGGAGAGGGAGAGGGAGAGAGAGAGGGAGAGGGAGAGGGAGAGGGAGAGGGAGAGGAAGAGAGAAGGAGACAGAGAGATGAGAGGGGGAGAGGGGGAGAGGGGAGAGGGGAGAGGGGGAGAGGGAGGGAGAGAGAGAGAGAGCTCTTTGTCTCCTGGGATTATAACCCGGAGCTTTTTCAAAATAGCCAATCAAATTCCCAAACTTTCGCAGGCTTGCATTGGGGTCCACCCCCTAGCCAAAGATCTTTTCCCAGGTTTGACTGACAGTCCTCTATGGTTAAGTACAATTTTGACTTTACTGTGCATGTGCTTATCTCCCTGGGAGGGGAGGGGAGGGGTGTTATTCCTTGGTGAGCAATGCTCTGATCCCCTGGAGAGCGTGTGAAGCTGTAACTTCCTGGTGAAGCCAACAGGCTGTGTCCCCAGCTGACCAGGCTCAACAATCTCTGGCTTCACTTGTTCTCTTCCTTTTAATCACTAGCTAAGAATGGTAACTTGACCATCACATGTACAGCATTAAAAAAAAAGTTGCCCTAACCGGTTTAGCTCAGTGGATAAGGCATCAGACTGCAGACCAAAGGGTCCTGGGGTTCGATTCCGGTCAAGGGCACGCACCTGGGTTGCAGGCTCATCCCTGGCTCAGGCCCTGGTTGGAGCACAACCACGCAATGTGTTTCTCTCACATTAATGTTTTTCTGTCTTTCCCTCTCTCTTCCACTCTCTCTCTCTAAAAAAAAAAAAAAAAATAAAAAAATTCAATGGAAAAATATCCTCAAGTGAGGATTTTTAAAAATAATAAAAATAAAATAAAAATCAGAAATTAAAAAAAAAAGTTCCCTGGCCTAAGAATGATTTTCTTGCTAAATTTCCTGTTTTCTTCTAATCCAAAACATCTTTTTTCCTAGAATTCTAGCTTAGTTAATAAAGAATCTAATGAAACTAAGAGCAGATGCTACATCTGATTGTTTAATGTGCAAGTACTATTCTGTAGGAAAGAACACACTGGATCCATAAGATGGAGAGCATTAGAGGTAACTCAGCAATCTGAGATAACTGTCTTCAGACCACGTTGGTATTCTGAACTGTTTGTTCTGTGCCAGGTCTGTGTTAGGCGCATGAGATACAAAGATGAATAAATAGGGACTTTTCTATTGAGAAATAAATAAATAAATAAATAAATAAATAAATAAATAAATAAATAAATAACACAGTCTCAAGGGGCAGAAAAATAGTCACAATGAGAGTCACAAGTTGGGAGCCAGCAAAAAGTGGGAGTCATTCAAGGAGAACCTCATGGAGCTTTTCCCTCTCCTTGAATGACTCCCACTTCTTGCTGGCTCCCAACTTGTGACTCTCATTGTGACTATTTTTCTGCCCCTTGAGACTGTGTTATTTATTTATTTATTTATTTATTTATTTATATCTTTATTGTTCTGATTATTACAGTGTGGTCTGTGTTAGATTATGTGGGGAAGGGTGATCTCAACTTTATCTGTAAATCTCCACAGCCTTTTTTTTGGAAGCTATCTGGAAACATCTATTAAAAAAATAACATATTACTTTTGTACCCAGCAATCCCACTCCTGGAAAGCCAACCTATTAAAACAAAAGCCAGTACATCTGTATATATGAACTGGACGTGCCAACAAGAACGGGAACAGAGTTATTGTCACGGGAAGTGTTGTAGGCAGTGGAATGGCACCAGGTGTTAGACTGGTGGGGTTGGACCGGAACTGGGTTCAGCAACCTCAGTACTTGAGTTCTGGCTAAGAAAGAATTCAGAGCCAAGACGGAACCTATAAGATAACATTCATTTGTAAAGTCACTGAGGTAGAAGAAGTAATTTGTAGAAGAAATGGGCTGAGGAAACAAGGTTTAGAGGTAAAGGAAGGGCCCGTGGAGCTGGGGAGTGAGGAAGGTCATGGTAGGTGCCCGGGAAAGGGAAGAGAGAGGCTGGGGCATGCTCCTGGGAGGGAGAGCGCCCTGGATCCTGGGTTTTAAGGGATTTCAGGGTAGAGATTTTAGGGGAGGTCCCACAGGAAGATCTTAGTGGAATATTCAGTAGCATTCCAGGTGTGTCCTTTCAGGGTCTAGGGCTCTACTGATTGATTGGTTGGTGCTAGGGCAGCGGGTCATTATCCAATGCAGCTGGTTCTGAGGTCAGCCTCAGTGTCATTTGTCTAGTTTTGCTGCTTTTCTGAGCCTGGAGCTGAAATACAACTGAGGCCTAGATGTTTTATCTCTAGGGTCAGGGGGCTCTAAACTGAAATACCAAGGATATGCTAGGGGAGAAAAGGTCACCATGGGTATGAGGTCCCACCTTACAATTGTTCTTTGTTAAGCACCCAGGACTTTCCACCCTGGTGACCTCTGTACCTGGCCCATTGTCCTTGCTCTGTTCTTGCCTGTCTAACTTCCTACCACAAGGGTACGTACCTAGGTTGTGGGTTTGATCCCTGGTTGGGACATGTATGGGAGGCAACTGATAGATGTTTCTCTCTCACACTGATGTTTCTCTTTCTCTCCCTCCCTTTCTCTCTCTTTAAAAAAAAATCCTCAGGTGAGGCTTAAAAAAAAAAAAGAGCCTTTATTGTTTAGGTTAATTACTGAAAGATTAATGTATGAAATAATATGATGGCTGGAAATTGTTTTAAAATCTACAGGTGTGGCAGGAGAGGATGCAGGTGTGGTTGAGCCAGGATTAGCCATGGATGTATGGTGGGGTTAGTGAAGGGTACATGGGAGATCAGAATACTAATCTACTTTTATGTATGTTTAAATATTCTATTATAAAAAGTTTAAAACATGATATAACTACACTTTGTTATTTATATGTAAGATGGGTATTATTTGTTTGAAAGCAAACTGCCTGTACACTAAGCTGAAGTTGGTCGGCTGGAGCACAGATAACGTCTCATAGTGAAGCAGATCTGTCCTAAAGCAGGTTAACTTCCCAGCTATCAGTGGTTGCGCCTTATATTTACTATGTACCAGGAGCTGGCAGCTTTCTAAAAAGGTTACCATCAACTTATTGCAAACATTTTCTGATATTAATAAATATTCTTTTGGTAAGTGATTTTTAAAAAGTTTTATTATATTCCACCATATGGGTTTTCTTGTCTAACCTCTTATAAAAGAGCATTTAGACTGCTTCTAGTTTTTCATTATCATGAAAAATGCTTTGAAGAACATGTTTAAATGAACGTCTTTGCATACCTCTGATTGTTTACTTAGAATACATTCCTAAAGTTTATACTATTTAAGCATCTTTCTATGGTTGAAGTTTGTGGTAGATTATTTCAGTAATGGACAAGCCCCCTCCCTAACCATTCCCTTGTGTGTAGTCCCTTCCCATATTGCATCTGGGTTTGGCCACATGGCTTGTTTCAGGAAATGGGGCATTGGCAGAAGTGATGAAAGGACAGGCTAAAAAAAAAAACCCTCCCTTTTGTAATGCTGCCACCATAGAAAGTCTGGGCTAGGTTGCTGGAGTCGTGTGGCACAGCCATTTGCCAGCACCAAACCACCAAACGTGAGTGTAGGGGAGCAGAATTTGTCACCAAAAATATGTCTCTTAGGCATAGGATTATTGTAGGCTGGTTTTTTTTGAGAAACAGTGGACATAAGAGAAGCTCTGAAAATTAAGTAGAAGTTTAAATAGAAGTAGGTGGATATCCAATTGTTCCAGCATCCTTCGTTGAAAAGACCATAGTTTTGCCCTGGCCAGTTTGGCTCAGTGGATAGAACATCAGCCTGCAGACTGAAGGGTCCCAGGTTCAATTCCAGTCAAGGGCATGTACCTTGGTTTCGGGCACATCCCCAGTAGGGGGCATGCAGGAGGCAGCTGATCAATGTTTCTAACTCTCTAACCCTCTCCTTTCCTCTCTGTAAAAAAATCAATAAAATATATTGGAAAAAGAAATAAAAGACCATAGTTTTTCTCCATTAAAAACTCTGAAAAGCAGGTTTTCATCTTTCTAGAATCTCTTGTGTGATTTTTTTCTTTTTTGCTGTGGGTTGTGGTTGGTTGTTGAATGACTTTTCTAATCTATTTTAGTGCAGAATGTATTTTTTGGTTGATCCCTACAATCTCTATTTCTTTTGCTTAGTAGTCAGCTAGTTGTTTGATATTTTCTTAAATGGCATAGGAAATTTAGCTTTAATTAGCTGTAAGAATCTCAGCAGTGGTTAGAGAAACCAGCTCAACCTTAAGGTCATACAAAATGTGGCTAATCCAGGCTTTAAGTCACAGCAACATTTCTCACACCAGAGCCTTCTCAGTGGTTAACCATGGCTCTGGGATGGAAAGTTTGTCACCCAGAAGGGCTGACTGAGTTAACTATAGATATTTTATAAGAAAGAGGGCCAACAAGTAGAGATGTGGAGGGGGAAAAGGTTTCTGTTTTAATAGATTTGAATTGGCAGTGACACACCAGGAGTCAGGGTGAGGGAGGGAAGTCAGTAATCACTTGGGTGGGGGAATCACTCAGAGAAGCCACAAGAAGTCATTGCAATCAAGATTTGAGACGAATCATTGAAGAGTCATTTAGACTGTTTCTTCCTCTTTTTTTTCTTACTTTCTTGCGTTATTTTCTGAATTCCTTATGATCAAATCTTCAGAATGTCTAAAATTGTGTGTGTATGCGTGTGTCTATCGATATGTGTTTCCCTATACCCCCTCAAAAAGTAATGATGCAATTTAGTTTCCGGAGCTATCTAGGAATGATAAGGATATCAGATAGCATATATCTAGTTGCACAGGAAAGAATATCCTGGTAAAGGTGCCTTAAGTAATAAAAGCAATTATTTCACATTATATGAAATCTGGAAGCATTTCATTTCAGGGTCGGGTCAGTGGCTCAGTCATATCATCAAAGCTGAGGCTCTTTCCACCTCTCCACCCTGCTATCCTCAGCATGTGGCTCTTCATTTTTCAGTATGTCACCAGAAATAAGTCTGTAAATTCTGAGTTGTAGGCAAATACTATAACTTAGAATATGATACATGATGTGTTTGCTTTTGCTTGACACACACACACACACACACACACACACACACACACACACACACACCACATTCATTAGTTCTAAAAATAAAGACATAGCCCTGGCTGGATGGCTCAGTACACCAAAAAGGTTGTGGGTTCGATCTCAGTCCAGGCACATATGGGAGGCAACCAATTGATGTTTCTCTCTCTCTCTCTCTCAACATATCCTCAGGTGAGGATTAAAAAAATAAAAATAAAGGCATATATAACAGCCCAAAAGAAAATAAACACCAGAACTATCATTAGTTTATATGCCCATAATAACATGTGAGCATCTGAAATGAATTCCTGAGAATGCAGGCAACCACACTTCTATACCCAATAAGGAGATAAGGATGTGGGAAATCAGCCAAGGTTGGATGGGCTGTGGTCTAAAGATAAGGATGAGTAATTGCATCCTGGGAGAGATAAGTGTGGGCTCCCACAGGAGGTCTGGTGAAACTCTTGGGCTGAACTGGGAAAGAGTCCTCAGTGTAATGGCAGCCCACATCTTTATCAGACCAGGCTGCCAACGTCAGTTCATTCATTCATTCATTCATTCATTCATTTTATCCTACCTAAGTTTGAGGTTTGATGCTGATGACCAGGATCCCCTAGTTAATCACTCTTAATTATTATTATTTAAAATTGTGACATTCCCAAGTGAGAAGCAATGAATTAGTGAATCAGGTCTAAGTAGCTGACTACTTTAGAGCATATTTTCACAAGTTATGTGTCCTGATGTATTAAGGAGTCACCCAGAATTAGCAAGAGTGGAAGTGGGGAGCTCTGAACAGCCAGTTGCAACATAGCAATAAAAGTAATGTGGCTCCCTTCATCTTTTCCCCTCAAAGTTAAAAATTTTAGTTTACCAACATCCATCTGGATTGAAAAGCTTATATAGATAACTGGATTTTGGATTTATGGGGCTTTGGGATTGTTGTCCAAAGACATGATTGACGAATTTGGTGAAACTGATTTACTGTTGCAAAGGTAGGTTGTATTAGGAATGAATTGCCTTGCTTTAGGCTAGGGAGTAATAGATACCACTCACACCTTAAAAATATAACTACTTAGCATAGATCACCATTACCTAGGCTTGACTATTAATATCCCAACAAAGGAATGGTTTCCAAGACTGATGCATCACCTTAAGAAGCTGAGGCATGAAATCTCAATCCACCCAAAGGTTCAGGCAGGCTTGTAGCTTTCCAGTGAGAAATGAGTTCACTTGACAGTTCAGATGTCTACTCAACACCACAGGCACAACCACTTATTAATAAATTTTCTTCTGTTTTTCTTCTTTTTTATTTAGTTCACCTATTCCTCTCCCTTCTCCAATTACTGATATTCCCTTATAAATTTTTCTTTTAGTATTTGACATGATGTGTGCAATGATGAGCCTTTAGGAATAGATAAGAACTACACTAAAAATATGAGAAAATATTTGCTTATGAGTGAAGTCTAGTCTGTGCCAGTTTCCTTCACTAGAGAGGTAAACAAAAACAGAAATGCTGACCATGTGTTGAGTGCCGAAGTAGATAAGATCAATGTATACATCTCATTTAGATAATTGTAAATTACAACTTGATAAGAGTGTGATTAAATGGTCTTATTTCTATAGAGGGAACATAAACATCCTAGCTAATAAAAGAGTAATATGCAAATTAACCATCACTCCACTACACCCATGAGCCATGCCCACCAGCCACGCCCACCAGCCAATAAGGAGCGAGTATGCAAATTAACCCAACCAAGATGGCTGTGGCCATGGAGAGAGCAGGAGGGAGGCTTTGGTCTCCCCCAGCGATGGAGGAAGCCAAACTTTCTTCACACCCTGGCCGGCCCAGGCCTCCGCTTAAGGCTACAAAGTTTCAATTATAGAAGATAAATAAATTCCAACAAAAATGGGGGCAGCCATGGAGCTGGAGAGAGCAGGAGGCTAGGGTTGCCTCCGGCAATGGAGGAAGCCAAGCTTCTGCAGCCCTGGCCTGCTTTGGCCTCCATTTAAGGCTACAAAGTTTCAATTGTAGAAGATAAATAAATCCCAGATACCAGGGCCTCCACTTGGGTCGCCGGGGGGCATGGCCAGCCTGCAAACCACCACAGGCCCCTCGCTCAGGCCGCCCCACGCCCCAAGGGAACCCGCATCCTGATCCCGGACACCCTTCAGGGAAAACCAGCTGGCCCCCACCCCTGTACCAGGCCTCTATCCTATCTAATAAAAGAGTAATATGCAGATTAACCATCACCCCAACACACAAGATGGCTGCCCCCATGTGGTCAAAGATCCTGCCCTCATGTGGACACAAGATGGCCACCACAAGATAACCAGCAGGGGAGGGCAGTTGGGAGGGACCAGGCCTGCAAGGGAGGGCAGTTGTGGGTGATCAGGCCAAGCAGGGGAGGGCAGTTAGGAGGGACCAGGCCTGCAAGGGAGGGCAGTTGTGGGTGATCAGGCCAGCAGGGGAGGGCAGTTGGGAGGGACCAGGACTGCAAGGGAGGGCAGTTGGGGGCAATCAAGCCTGCAGGGGAGGGCAGTTAGGGGTGACCAGGCCAGCAGAGGAGGGAAGTTGAGTTAAACAGGCTGGCAGGGGAGCAGTTAGACATCAATCAGGCTGGCAGGGGAGTGGTTAGGGGGGTGATCAGGCTGGCAGGCAGAAGTGGTTAGGGGCAATCAGGAAGGCAGGCAGGCGAGCAGTTGGGAGCCAGCAGTCCTGGATTGTGAGAGGGATGTCCGTCTGTCAGTTTAGGCCCGATCCCAGTTGGAGAGGGTGCAGGCTGGGCTGAGGGACACCGCCCTCCCTCCCCTGTGCATGAATTTCATGCACCGGGCCTCTAGTTTAAAATATATATTGAAGTTACTCAACTCACTACTTTCAACTTTTTTCCCTATAAGAAACCATGCTATGAAGACCATGATAAAATTTTGTATGTGTCAAATGTTTTACTCTAAATAGCCCAACAAGTGGTGCTTGGAGGAGTTCCAGGAGCCAAGGCCATGACATAGGATGGGGACAGATTGTACACTGAGCAAAGGGGATCTTATGCTCTTTTCACTGCTCCATTCTACCACCCTCTGAATTGAGCTAAACTACAAAAATTGTATCCTTCTACATATTTTGCTTTAAAAACACAAAACTACCCAAGGAAGCTTTAATTTAGACATCTTTTTCGGCCACAAAACACAGCCAATTATATTATGTCAATCTGGCTTTTTACAACTTACATTGATTTCCACAGTGGTGATGATCAAGCTAAAGAGTCTGTCATTGGTGTACATGTGCAAGATTTCCCCTGAACTGGAGTTCCAGTCATAGTCTGACTGGGACCCATTCTACTGGCATTGAAAACCCTTCTTTGTCTGTCTTCACTTATGTTTTACTTATTTGTTTATTGCTTACTCCTTGCCCCACTAGAATGTAAATTACAGAGGGCAGGGATTCTCATCTGTTTTGATCTTTCCTGCATCCCAGAGGTTAGAACAGTTTTGGCACATAGTAAGCACTCAAAAAGTAGTTGTTTTAATGGGAGGACAGCAGGAAATGTAACCTTACCCATTTTCAGACCATAAATCGTAAAGAAAACTTGCCCACTGCTGAAACAAATTAGGAATGACTAACTCGATATCCTCTTCCACAAGGCCTGTCAGGGGCCAGACTAAAGGAGAAAAGGAAGACACCATTAACCCTCCAAAGGGCTCAGGATAGGTTGCTGCTTTGTCCTTACTTTTCTCATCTACAAGATGAGGTGGTCGGAGAAGAAAAACAACATGTCCTTGAATAACATCATTTCACCCAATGTCATTTCATTACAAAGTTGATGAGGAGGAAAAAAATTGATTCCCAGACAGGGCCTCTCTGTGGAATTTGCACGTTCTCCCATGTCTGCATTTTCTCTGGGGACTCTGGTTGCCTCCCACACCTCAAAGCTGAGTATGTGAGGTGAATGGGTGTGTCTCCACTGTCCCAGACTGAGTGAGTGTATGTGCATGTATGTGTGTGTAGGGGGTGGGATGTGTGTGTGTGTGTGGTCCTGTTCAAGGGGGCTTCTTCCTGATGACCTGGGCTGCTGGGAGAGGCTCTGGCCACCCTGACACTGAACTGGGGATAAGTGGGTTGGAAAATAATGTTTTTATTCATCTTTCTTAAATGTATGTGGAGCTCACATTTATTTCAATGTTTAGGTGATGTTTTTATGACCAGAAATATGCCCTAGGAACTTCACTTTTGTTTGTATCAATTAGTCTATGGTAAAATTGGTTTCATTATACATTGGTTCACTTAAAGTCGCAGTTTTCAAGAACCTATTGACAATGTTAAGTGAGGACTTACTGTATCTGCAATGTTCCCAGCTCTAAAACTCTATGCTTCATCTTCCCCTAGGTCTTCATGCCACACAAAGGAAGTCTTAGGGTGCTAAGACCAGCAAGATGCTCCACTCTGGTTCTGAGGTGACAGTTTTCTCCTTAGCATTTTCACCTTTTAACAGTTGTCAATAACTGCCATAACAAAGATAGCAAAATTCTATTGAGAATTTTCTCCCAATCAAATTTACAATCCTGCAGCTGTGCTTCCTTTTTGGTTTTATAAAGCAAAGTTCTTTTTCCTGGGTCTTAATTGGTGTCAAATAGGATATTATTACGTTTATGTCACCTCACAAGTCATTCCATTCCAGGACTGCTCAAACTAGGTCAGATAGGGAACATAAAGAAATCTTCCTTTGCTTTGCTGACCTTGATATCTTGAGCTTTTAAAATAAATATAAAGAATTTGGGGCTAAATAATAAACTATCATATATTTACATTCTAGTAGAGACAAACAGTAGTGGGATGCTAAATTTTCTTTTTCTTTCTTTCTTTCTTTCTTTCTTTCTTCCTTTCTTTCTTTTCTTTCTTTTTTTTTCAGAGAGGAAGGGAAGGGGAGAGAGAAATAGAAATATCAATGAGAGAGAATCATTGGTCAACTGCCTCCCACCACATCCCTCACTGGGGATCAAGCCCAGAACCTGGGCATGTGCCCTGGGAATCAAACCATGACCTTCTGGTTCATAGGTTGATGCTCAACCACCGAGCCACACCGGCTGGTCTGGATGCTAAATTTTAAATAAAACTTTTAAATTGAGAAAATGTATACTTATTGTTTAAATTGATCTGATTTTCTGCAAACTGAGAAGCACTGGCCCACTTGACTGCATTTCAGAGCACAAGTGGAGGAATGTTAGCATAGGGTGGTCAGGAGCATAGGTTCTGGACCTATTAGTTAGATGCCCTTGGGTGGATTATTTAACCGCTCTGTGCTTCAGTTTCCTCAATAATAGCATCTAACTTCTAGGGTTATTGAGAAGCCTACATAAGGTAGTGCAAATAAAACTTCAACTGAGCCAGGCACCCAACATGGGCTTGACCACTGTTGGCTGGTATTCATCACGGAAGGCCATAATAAGACATGCTTAGCCGAAACCTGTTTGGCTCAGTGGATAGAGCGTCGGCCTGCAGACTGAAAGGTCCCAGATTCAATTCCGGTCAAGGGCATGTACCTTGGTTGCGGGCACATCCCCGGTGGGGGGTGTGCAGGAGGCAGCTGGTCAATGTTTCTCTCTCATCGACGTTTCTAGCTCTCTATCCCTCTCCCTTCCTCCCTGTAAAAATCAATAAAATATATTTAAAAAAAAAAAAGACACGCTTAGGCAAGGGTTAGCTCAGGCAGGGAGAAAGATAAAAAAATAAGAGCATTTTGAGAAAATGTAAGGATTAACAAAAAAAGAAAAGGAACAGATATGGGCAACACAAGACTATTGGATAAGCTATATCTGTTTATTTGACTTACATTTCTGTTAATTTGAACCTTTTAAAAAATCATTGATCTACTCACACAGGACTGCATCTGGAGATGAAGTAGGGCTTGAGGTTATTGACTATTCAGGCCAGGTGCAAGGGTCATTGGAGCAAAAGCTGTTTCAGGTGTTCTTTTAGGTTATCTGTCTCCTGGAAAATCTGGGGACCTGCAACCTAGGGATTTTCCAAGAATAATCTTTCTAAACTGAGGGGGGAAGTTTAAAGATTTTGTTGTTGTTTTGTTTTGCCTTATTATGTTTTTAAATAACTTTTTAAAAATAAGGATCTATGAAAAGAAGAGTTAGGTATAGCCAGAATCACAGTACTTTCCCCTGAGACCCCCTTGCCTGCAAGTCGCCTCTCTTTCCCAGGCAAATCAACACTTTCCACAGCCTGTTGACCCCTCAGAGCATTTCCCCAGCACACTCTGTGTTTGGGGTTATTACTTTGAGCGTGTTCAACCTTTTCTCAGATGTCACTGAACTGTGCTTAGGCTGGCCTTCAGGGCATTGACCCTTAAGCAAATAGACAATGTTCCCGAAAAAGTTTGAATTCTGTTGAATGCTTTATAATGACCACCGAAGTTGGAAAAACCCTTTGACTCTCCACAGTGGAGTTCATTGTTTCTTCTGGCTTCCTCAAGTTCACTTTCACAGGTAAGCGAATTTTAATTTCTACAGCATTTGAGGCCTATGTTCTGCAAGTTCATTTCCTCTAAAGCTCACTGTGTGGGGCATTGTGTTTTTTATTTACTAAAGGGTGGCCTCTTGTCATGCGATAAATAATATGACTTGCAGAATAATGAATTATTTCATAATATTATATACAATACAGATGACTCCTAATTTGTAGCAATGCTATTTTATGAATCAATTCTCTTGAGAATCTGTGGTGTATGGGGATGTGTTGTACAAATGGGTGAATAGAGTGAATAATCTACCAAAAATGAAAAATGCCAGTGAAGTTTCTTAACTTGACTTTATGAAAGCATAATTCTGTTTGCACTGATAACCACAAATCCTACCCCAGAAAACTGGTGCTGGTTTAATAAAAAACTATCCTGACTTACCTTTTTTTCTCCAACACCATGCTCATTTCCTCATTCTCCTAGTTTTTAATAATTTAGATACTGAAAAATATGAGCTCTGGATACCTGACTAAAGGGGAAAAAGTTGGTTTCTAGAGTCTAATTTTAGTTTTTATGTTTCCCTAGCTAGTAGAAATTACATGTTGCTGATGATTTGAATGCATAGATCAAATATCATACACATTTAAAACTGGGAATTAAGTGCGCTTTTTCTAAATGTTCTGAGGGAGGAATAGCTTTCTAGACATTTTAGAGACACATTAAAATGATTGTACCTTAGACTCTTAATATTGGGATCTAATAGTGATTATTATTAAACTTTTAAAGTATTGACTTATGTATAGGCTCTTGTTTAATAGAGGTTCTTTCTATGTGCAGGTACCCGCCAACCTACCCCCACAAACCCCCTACAACCCCAGACTTAGTTACTCCTGGGCTCTCTCTGTAACTCTGCAATAATCTCTGAAGCCTCCATTTCCCTGCTGAGGAGTAACTGTTTACACACCCCTCCCCACTTGATTGTAAGCCCCTTGAATAATTTGAGTCCTACCACTAAGAGTAGTGGTGACAAATATTTGCTGATGAATGCTGGGAGTGAATTAGGAAGTAATTTAGGGGGAAAAAATGCCCACTCTGGTTTTAAAAGACACTGAAATTGCTAAAAAATGCCTGAGTTCCTCGGTAGGAATAAATATTAGAGCGCTATGTTGCTTGGTGAAGACGAAAGGGCTATGCATGGAGAGACCAAGGAGAGCTGGGAGTAACTGCACTGTTAAATTCCACTTTCTTCGGGAGCTATTCCTTAGTCCTCCATCTCAGCTGTGACTCTGGGAAGAAAGGATGTTTGTGTGTCCCTTGAGGATCCCTGTGTATTCCTTTCCCCTCCGGGCTACAAGGGCCCCATTTTTATTCCATCTCTGGACAGCGTCTCCCCCATTGTTGACACACACCATCATCCCACAACCTACAAGATAACATTTTTCTTGCTTCTTAGTATAAGTTAATACTTCTTCTCTTCTTTAATGATCCTTGGGGAAAATAAATCATTTGTTAGGTTTGATGATAACACAGGAGTCCTACCTACACCTCAATGGCAGCAGTGAAAGATGTTTTAAAGGCTATTTATTTATTTATTTGGTTAATCCTCACCAGAAGATATTTTTCTATTGGTTTTTAGAGTGGAAGAGACAGAGAAACATCGATGTGAGAGAAACACATCAATTAGTTGCCTCCTGCACAAGCCTGACTGGGTCCGGGGATCGAGCCTGGAACTGAGGTACGTGACCTTGACTGGAATTGAACCCGTGGCCCTTCAGTCCCTGGGCTGACGCTCTATCCACTGAGCCAAACCTGCTAGGGCAAGGGATTTTTAGAAAAATCGAAATTTGTGGCTTGGAAAGTGACTTCCAAATTCAAGAGGAGCAGGAGCAGTTCCGCTTTTCTCTCTGAGCAGCTCAGGGAAGGGGAGTTTGTGGAGCTCGGGGACAGAGGGAACAACTTCCTAAGAGTCAGGAGAGTATTCACTCCACTCCTGAGCTGGCCCTCTCCCCGCGCTGTCCCTCAGCTCCTCAGTGGCTGTCAGGGTTCCTCCTTACCATGTTGGTCTGGGTGTGGAAAATCCTCAGCCTCTTCCTCCTGAATTCAGTCTAGGCAAGACCAACATGTTTTAAAGATAGTATTTGAGAGAAAATGGAATGGGAAGCAGAACAAATCTCCCCATTCCTTCCTCCTCCCCCCCCCCCCCCCAAAAAAAAAAAAAAATTCAAAACTTTGAACACTGACAGAGTCAAGAAACCATCTCCTAAAGTGACAAGAACCTGGGCACCATTGGCTTGGCTGGGTTACATCACACAGCCTGTTTCCTTTGGTGACCTCAGGCACATTGGCCGGGGAGTGATTTGAACTATAATATACTCCGGGCCTTAGTAAAGGAGGGGGAGCCGCTGCTTGATCTGGGGGGATTTCTGACCTTCCCAACATGATTCCCTTGTATCTCTCTCTAGGTGTGGATTCCCAAATCTCAAGCCTTATCAGAGTTTTGAATTTTTTAAAAATATATATAAATGTGATCAAACCCTTCTTTTGCCTGAAAGCCTTTATTAGTTACCATTGTCCTTGGGACAAGATCCCAGCTCCTTAATGTTAAGGATTACCAAGTCCCAAGGAATCAACCAGGCACCTCCTCCAAGGTTACCCCATCCACTTGCCTTGCTAATGTCCTAAGGTAGAAAACCCTTTGCTATGTCTACCAGTAAAGGTCAGAAGACTGTCCTTCAGCGTGGGTTTCTGTGTGGATAGGATTACACATTTTATCAAAGAAATTAAAACCTTCAAGCCTGGATAGTTAAACAGAAACACATGTAGAACACAGGCTATAGCGTACATGCCATTTAGCAAAGAGAAACACTGGTGTTGGCGTGAACAATTAAGAATTCTTGGGGGATTGCATGATTAGGTGGCTAAAGTCTGCCAATCAGTGCTTAGAAATCTTGATTTCCTACTTTAAACTTCTATATTCTCAAATTTATTGAAAAATATATTTTTCTGAAAGACCCTGAAATTTGTTCCCAGAAGTTTTAGTAGACTTCATAAAAATTCAGAGTGAAAAGGAAAGAGCATAGTATCTTATTTTTTAACACTGAGTTCTTTTGTGTTGGTTAAAGTAAAATTTTGTTATTATAACTAGAGGCCCGGTGCACAAAATTGTGCACAGGTGCTGTCCTTAGGACTGGCTGGCGATCGTAGTTCAAGCATCTGGTGTGAAAGGGCAGGACCCAGCTGACCTCTGGGCCCCCACATGCCCTGCTCAGCCTGAGTCACAGTGCCCAAATCCCCATGCAGAGATGCGGTAAGCATAGCTGGACATCACAGACCGGGGTGCAGCATGGACCTCTGGGCCACCCAGAGGTGCTGCATGGAAGCTGGGCAGGCAGCGTGCTCTCTCACAGCCAGCCTTATAGACCAGCTCCTGTGTGAACCCATGGTGAGCCTGACCGACCCCTGCAGTCCCAGTGGCTGTGGCCCGGCTTACCTGGAAGATGCCACGGGGGGGTGGGGTGGGCTTCTCACAGGCATCTGGCACCTGAGCACGGGGGTTTCCCTGGTGTGCAAGCCCTGGAATCCCAGGGGAGGGTATAGTAGGGGGAGTGAGAATGAGCTTGGCGGGCACATAGATGGCAACCAGCAGCCAGCAGGCCTGCGGGAATTGGGCTGAAATCGGCTCTTCGACATCCCCCAAGGGGTCCCAGATTGCAAGACGGTGATGCACCCTGGAATCGGCAACCAGCAGGCCCTGATTGCCCAATCAGGGCTCAGCCCCAGGCTAGGATGGGGAACTGGGGATGGATGGTGGCAACCAGCCTTCCACGGCACCCAGGCAGGGGGCTGTGACCTCTCACCGGCTACTTGGGGGAGGGGGGTCATGGGGATGGAGGTGCGGTGAGAATGCAGGGTGCCCGCCAGTTTGCTGGCTGCAGTGGGCTTCATAGCAACCAGTCGTTCTGGTTGTTCTGGTGTTCTGGTTGCTGGCTTTTTATATATATAGATGAAGCAATATATGTAACATCTAATTTTGGAAACATTGCCTTTTCTGGAAAATATCACAAGCACTGCCTTGTTTGTTCTTTCTAGTACTTTTGTAATCTAATTGCATCTTCCCAAACTTGGTGCCACAAAAATTGCCACTGTCTTTGTGGGTGCACGCAAGCAATTAACATTTTCAGCACAATGGCTTTCAAAAGTCATCATTGCCATTTCTAAACTGGCCAGAGATAAGGCATCTAGCCTCCATTTCTATTGAGCAACAGTCAAATGTTATGCAATGCATGCCCTGTAGCAATGGAGAGTGTACATCTTTCGAAGGATGGCTCCTTGGTGTATCAAAAGGGAACAGTGGACTTTCAAAGTTCAGATTGATGCACTGAATGCTGAAAAAGAAAACAAGCAAACAAAAGAATAGCCCCAGATATTCCGTAGCTGGCATTCACACCTAAACCATGTAATGCTCTTTTGAGAAATAAACAATCTCACAGAATACAGTCTGTATTATTCAGGGTTCTTCAGAGAAACTAAACCAATACGATAAAAAGAAAAAGATTTAATATGAGGGATTGATCCACATGATTATGGAGGCTGACAAGTCTCATGATCTAGGTATCGCTTAGCCCACTTAAATTGACACATAAAATTAACCATCCCATCAACATCAGGCAAGGTCATTTGTCTGAAGATAAAATGAGAAAAAGCAAGCCCATTTCATAATTTTGCCCAAGCACAGGACAAAATAAGATCACTGTGAAACCCACAAAATACCAAACATCCCTCTCTCTTGCTAAATGAATGACTGCCATTTCTTTAACCAACCATAAAATTACTCTGGCTTTTTGACAGCTTCCAATCTGGAGCAAACCCCCACTTCATTGGACTCTCTCCCAAATCATCTAACTAAAGCTCACACCCTATAATTGGTTATTCCTAACAACCCTCTTACTGAGACACCCACGGTCCCCCACAGTCTGTTCTCTTTCACTACAACAAGTAATAAATCCAGATTCTTCAGCTACAGGTGTATTCCTGGTGGTTTTTGGCTGAAGGACATGGGGATGCTATGGTGGTAGAAATCCATGCTGTGCATAAATTTTTGTCTGAGAATATTACTTTTAATAGTAAAATAGAGATCACAAAAATCATTGCATTCAGAAAGAAGGAAAATGTAAGCAAACCTAATGTGAAACCTAATGTACAGAATTCCTCTCTGTAGAGGGGAAGCAAAGAGAGTAGGTTGGTTGGTCAGCATTCTCTTCCTTAACAGAGCCTGACTTACTACAAATGACCTCAGAAGGGAGGGGAAGGAAGTATGTGTGTGTGTTGGGGGCAGGAGTGGGGGGTGAAGGGGGAGGGACTCAGTCACTAAGCTTGAAGGGCAAAGGGAACTTTAGCTACTTTCTCCATTTGTGCCCTGAAGTACAGACACAGATTCATTTCATTTCACACCAGTCCTGCAAGGCAGATTTTACCATCACCACCACTCCCTGATTTGAAATATGAGGAAATCTGGGCCTAGAGAGAAGTTAAAACACATATCCAATAACAGAGTGAAGCCATGGGCAGTACCAAGATCTGTGAGACTCCAGAGTTCATGGGCAAGACACTACACCAATGGCCTCTAAATACTGCCAAATGTTTACACACCAGTAGAAAGAAAGCTTTTAAATGAAGAGTTCAGCCAGGAAAGCTATCATTGGAGGCCAAAATTTTTAAAAATTGTCTTATTTTAAAATTAAGAGATGCACTATTATAACTATTGTTAAAGTTGTTTTCTTATTTTCTCATTATCAAAGAGTTTCTTTCTTTGCTTCATGAAAAAAAATTTTTTTTGGTTAAAATTTCAGAATCGATAGAACCAGCAAAATTTTCAGTATCTGAATGTAATATTTCTATATTAAAATTTTGTTGATGAGTAAAATAATTTTGAATCTGGTTCATCTAGTTTTTTTAGTTATACTGACCTCATAAACTGCTTAATTATATCATGTTGATAGTAGCTTTGATATGATGTAATGAGAAGAGTACTTTACTCCATGGTCTTCCTTCTCAAAATACACATTTGTCCAATCTGAGAAAATATCACTTAATATCATTTTAAGGGACATTTCACAAAACAACTGCTCAATACTCCTCAAAACTGTCAAGGTCATCAAAACAAGAAAAGCATAAGAGATTGTCACAGCCAAAAGGAGCTTAAGGAACTATGATGACTTAATCTAATGTCTTTCTTTTACATCCTCACAACACTTTGCACTATTGAATAATTACTCATTGCCAGTATTTCAATTAATGGTTTTAGTACTCATTGCTGGTTATTTTCCTATATTTATTTATTGGGTTGCAAAATAATGATTTTTCTAATTTTATAGGATTTTAAGTCAGGAATGGATATTGCTATTATTGAATATTTTTTCTGCACATATCAAAATGATCAATAATTTTTCAGTGTATAGGAATTAACATTGCTCATTATGTTTTCATAAACTGCTGAATTATAATTAACATATCTTATTTAGTGATTTTAAATTTATTTTGAAAATTAATTATAATTTTTTATGACAACCTTGTTTGTTTTGATGTCAAGGTTATACTTGTTTTATAAAAGGAGCTGGATAGCAGCTCTTCTGGTTCACACTGACTTACTGTATTTACAAAGGAGCACTGAGGGCTCCCCACCAGGATTGCGTGTTGTTGGTTAGACACACTGACTCATGAATGTTGCCAATTGGTTTTGCCCTTCTAGTGGTTTTTATTTTTACCAATAAGAAAGAAAAAAGGAAAGAAAAGAAGGAAGGATGAATAGATAAGCAGAAAGTACAGATAAATAAAAAATAGCTATCCATTCATCAGCCTGAGAAATATATAATCAATGATTTGGGTTTATCTTTCCTAATAATTAGACTCTTTCATAGAGTTATTAATTACTTTAAAAATCTGCTTTTTCCTGTCCGGCGTGGCTCAGTGGTTGAGCATGGACCTATGAACCAGGAGGTCACAGTTTGATTCCCAGTCAGGGCACATGCCTGGGTTGTAGGTTCCATCCCCAGTGTGGGGAAAACAGGATGCAGCCAATCAATGATTCTCTCTCATCATTGATGCTATATATTTTTAAATCTGCTTTTCATGAGATGGTTAGAGAAGGTTATTTCTTGAATCAAGTTGTTCTTTCATTTGGCTACTTTGGTTAAAAAAGAGGTGATTGTAATCATTCTTTTATTTTATTTTATAGGGTTACTGGCTGCAGATTGCAATTGCCATGTCTGACTCAGTAATTCTCCGCAGTGTGAAGAAATTTGGAGAGGAGAATCATGGTTTTGAGTCAGATGGATCATGTAAGTGGCCCTTTTCTCTCACTGCCTATTGCACAGTGACAGGTTAGAACAAAAGTGGAACAAACTAGTGAGGTTTCAAGGGGCAGAGACAAATTATCAACAATATTTAGAACTATCACTGAACATGTTTCTCACACATGAATGGGTGGTTCTCCCTAGAATCCATGTAATGGAATGTCTGAAAGTGTTAAAGGTAAAGATGCATAAAGTATGGGTGAGGGAAGTATCTATTAATATCTGTTTCCTAGAGAGAGTAGGGTTGTTCCAGCATTGGCTATGATTATTAACTTTATTCATATCTTGTAATAATTAATTATAGCAGTAATTATTCTGTGAGCACTGCTTCCCAAGAGGAACTGCACCAAGACTGTGCTGGCAGAATGGAAAGGGGCTAGTACCTAGCATGTAGTGAGCACAGATGATTCTAAGCAAGTTTTACTGTTTTATCATTTTTTAAAAATATGTTTTTATTGATTTCAGAGAGAGGAAAGGAGAGGGAGAGAGACAGAAATATCAATGATGAGAATCATTGATCAGCTGCCTCCTGCATGCCCCCTACTAGGGATCGAGCCCACAACTTGGGCATATACCCTGACCAGAAATCGAACCGTGACCTCCAGGTTCATAAGTGCATGCTCAACCACTGAGCCATGCCGGTCGGGCAAGTCTTATTGTTTTAAACAAATCTTATAATTTTACGGGAGAAGAAACTAAGACTTGAATACACTTTTTAAAACTTGGCAAAGATCACATGACTCATAATGGAGCCATAATCCTAACCCAGTTCTGTTTAATTCCCAAACCCAAGATATTAATCTCTATCTGTACTATAATGCCACTTAACTCTTAATTAAATTAAATTAACATGCCAGGAGGATCAGGAAGTGCTGCTCCATGTTAATGGTTGACATTAACACCTTGGGTTCCTTTCCCTATGGTTTCCCTACTCAGACCCTTTTGCTTCCTACCCTCCATCTGCTCTGACCTATGCTGGGAAAGTAATATGCAGCTCAATCCCACAGCTTCTACTGGCATACAAGTGGCAACAGCATTATACAGTCTGGTTAATTTGTGGTCTAAATTCTAAGTGGGTAAATTCTGATGTTTCTAAAGAACCAAATAATAAATAAATATTTATTTTACCTGGTAGTTCAAAAAAATCATATTTTCTTCATTTAGTTTAGAAATGTTGGTCTCTAGTTGATATTCAGAAGATACAAATATTTCATATCCTGAAGGAAAGTCATGCAGAGATGTAATCAAGCCTGCAGCCCTAATCCTGAAATAACATCGTCGTTATATATACGTATATGTACAGAAAGAAAGAGAGAATAAAAAAGGAGAAAAAGCAAATAATCATTTTGCTATGTTACATCAATAAAAATAATTTATAGGAATGGTGTTTTTCTAGAGCAAAATTGTAAATTATTATGTTGCATTTAGTCATTATTAACTACCTTATACATTGTTTTTATTCTGACAGATAACAATGAGAAGAATTCATGGTAAGTGACTATTTCAACAATGCATTTTTTTCTAGAATAACTTTATAATATTCCTATGATAGGCACAAAGCAGAGGAAATATTTTTATGTACATTGCACTTCCTATAAAATGGTTTAAATAATCCATTATTTTTCTTTTTAAAACATTATTATAATTTGATTTCAAAAACCTTTTGGAATATTCCTTCTAGACTAGGTCTAAATCTCCTCTGTGTATCCAGGAAAAGCAGAGAATTTCCAACTTAAACAGTAGGGAAGGTGTACAAGTATGATTTTGTGAGTACAGGGGAGGTTCCCAAGCCCCAATTCTTCCATAAGCAAATAGCAGATACCTAAAACTTCATTATTACATTTTCCTCTTTAGTTTAAGAGTTTACATTCTCGTATAAAATAAATTTTAGTTAATCATACATTGGCATGACGGTAAAATTAGATGGAGTCTAATTTAGAAGACATTTGGGAGGTGCCAGGCAAGTTTCTGAAATAAAGGTGGTAGAAAGGGAGAGGTTGAAGGTATTTAAGAAATTTTAAGTAAGTAATTCACGGCAGAGGGAGGTGTTGGGTGTGGTAACATTATTTGGACTAGAAGTGGTAGGACTAGCCTGGGCCTAGAAGAATCACACTGGGTGGGAAAGAGAGGAAAATGGGTGTGAATGTAGCTGAAAAGCAATGAGAGAATGACCAGGAAGTTTGAATGAATTCTTTGTTTTCTATTTTTATTTATACATTTCTTCAGTTCACTCTTTTTAAAATTGAATTTATTGGGGTGACCTGGTTAACAAAATTATACAGGTTTCAGGTGCACAATTCTGTAACACATCTGCTAGTATATATCATACTATGTGTTCACCACCCCAAGTAAAGTTTCATCCATCACCATTTATGCCCCGCTATGCCCTCCTTCTCCTCCCTTCATCCCTCTGGCAATCACCACTCTATTGTCTGTGTCTATAAGTTTTTGTCTCTTTCCCTTTTTTTCTTCTTTGATTTTTAGAGGAGATGTAATAATGTAGAACGAGAATATAAGAGTGAAAGTTTGATAAAGCTGCTGGGGGGAACAGGAACAATCTCTAGAGGGATAAAGTACATAAGCTAAGGCTGGAGACCATTCTCATTCATTCATTTCACAAATATTAATCGAGTGCCTGCTAGATGTCAGACATTAAAATTAGTGCTGAGGTACAGAAAAGAACAAATTAGGCAAAAAATTCTGCCCTTGAGGAGCTTACAGCTAACATCTTAGTGAGGGACACATCATAAACACCATAAGTAAATAAAATATATAGCATAGTAGTTAGTGATAATCTATCAGTTTCTTTCCACAAAGGAAAAAGTAAACATGGAATGGAGTTATGAAATGATGTGGGGGAAAGTTGAAATTTTACCAACTTTGGCCAGAAAAGGCCCCATTGAGAAGGTGACTTATGAGGGAAGGTCTGAAGAAGGAGAGAGAATTGACCAAGTAGATAAAACAGCATTCTGGTGGGAGAAAATTGCAAGTGCAAATGCCCAGAGGAGGAAACAAATTTGGCATGGACAAAGGTCTGTAAAGAGGCCATATGGCTCAGGTGGCAAGAAATGGCATGCAGTCAGAGGAGACAAGGTCAGAGAGCCAGTTGGCCAGACCATGGAGGGCCTTGAATACTTCACCAAGAACATGGGATTCTACTCTGAGCTGGAAGGGAAACTCAGGGTAACCAAATGCTAGGCATGGCATGAAATGTTGGCATCAGTTCACATGGTGGAGATCTTGTCTCCAGCCAGCCCAGCAGCCTGGCTTCAGGAGAAGGGGGCAAACATGCGGGATGGATGCAGAGATGAAGTTTCCAAGGAAGGTTTTGGGGAAAATGATTGAGGATGATGTTGAGAGTGTGGTTCAATTGGCAGGCAGTGGGACCTGGGAATGCATGGGGAAGGAAGCAAATCTTTATGAGGTTTAGCAATTATAAGTAAATGGAGGGCGTAAGGGACTGCATGTCTCATGTGAGATGACAAATAGTTGTGGAAGGGAGAAGGAAGTGAGGAAACAAGATGCCTGGGCTGTCCCGGTATGCGATGGAGTAGAGTAGTTCCTGGTGAAGGCAAGGTCCAGGGTGTATCCATGAATGAATGACTCACTGAAGTAGAGATCCTTGGAGTTGAGAAGGTCAAAGATAGGTTAAGTGTAACTTTCTGAGAAACAAAATGAGTAAGAAATACTAAGGAAATATAATTTAATGGGAAGTATGGGAGTTTAAGGGAAACTTTCCATCACATCAGCACTATTTAATGTAGTTGTAAAATGTTTTAAGTGCTATAAGGAAGTTTTAAATCGGGTAATCCAACCACAAGGAAAAAGTCAATTATCACATTATCTCACTTATATGTGGAATCTAATGAACAAAATAGGTCCAATGGAACAGAATAACAGATCTCAGTGGGGAGAGAGTTGGAGAGGATGGGAAAAAATTAACCTAAGAAGATATATCCATACATGCATAAAACCATGGACACAGACAATAGTGTGGGGAAGGCCTGGGGTGGGATGGGGCTTGTGTGGAGTGGGACAAAAAGGGGGGAGGGGAATGGGGAGCATCTGTAATACTGTCAACAATATAAATAAATAAATAAATAAATAAATAAATAAATAAATAAATAAATGTTTTAAAAAAGAAATAGATCAAGGGTTAAAGCTGAACTCTAATAGTTATTTATTAGTATAACTGAGAGTATGGAGTACTTTTTATTTTCTCTCAGTGCCTTCAGAAAAACATCAATGAATCTCTCCTGAACATGAAATATAGCTATACTGAAATCTCTATAAGAGGTAAATCTGAAGAATAAAAGCTTATTTTTAAGATACCAGGTTTGGCAAGAATTTCTCAACCAGAGGGAGCTTTTTTCCTTGCTAAAAAATGACTCATTGACTCACCACCTAGTGAGAATTTCTCATTGTTTGGGAAGGATGGTCTGTAAAGCCCTATTTTCTCTCTTCAGGTTACAAAACGAGAAGAAAGGTGACAGCAGTCCAGTTGGCTTCTTTCAATTGGTAATAAGACTGTGCTGACTTATGACATAGGCTTTGTAACTATGAATCGTTCAGATTGTGGACGAAGTGTTAAATCTTTAGTCATATTGGCAGGTTTTTAAACTACAGTGATTCCTTTTTCAGTCATAAACTTTGTCTATGTGATAACATGCTGACTAGCAATTAGAAATGTATTGCTGATTAAACACACAAATCTTACTCAGTAGATCAGAAAAGTGTCCTGGAAAATAATCACTACTTAAAATTATCATTTTAGTAAGGAAAATCATCACAGAAATCATCTTGTGCATATTTATTCTTATGACAAGACTTTAGAAATAGTACAGCATAGGTATTTTCTCCACATTGTTCATGATGAAGGCATTTCTAGGCACAAATAGGCACTCTTCATTGCCATTATCAGTTCTAGGAGCCAATGTATGTTATTGCTGAATGTCGTACGTAGTATACATGCCAATGGTATCAGTGCCAGTGATTGTTTCCCTCATAAGTTGTGGACAAATTGCTAAGTTGGCTTCTTTCAATTGGTAATAAGACTAATAAAGTCAGCTCTTGAGATAAAAAAAGTAAATTCAGAGATCAGGAAAGAAATAACATGGACTGACAATGTAAGAGTCTAATGTTTTAGATAACTGTACCATTCATTTTGATATAATTAGTGAGAACTCTGTTATTCAATATGATGATCCCACAAAATTTGATGTTGAATACTATTTGTCAGAATCTAGTAACTAAAATTAAATAGTCCTCCTACCTCTCCTGCTTTTCACCCATAGATGATCTCTGAATCCTTTGTTTTTCAAGTTTCGATTTTCTTCAACGACTGACATTTGGCTGATGTTTGTGGGAGGTTTATGTGCATTTCTCCATGGACTAGCCCATCCAGGCGTGCTACTCATTTTTGGCACCATGACAGATGTTTTTATTGACTACGAAACTGAATTACAAGAACTCCAGATCCCTGGAAAAGCCTGTGTAAATAACACCATTGTGTGGACCAACAGCTCCCTCAACCAGAACGTGACAAATGGAATGCCTTGTGGGTAGGCTGCTATTTTTTACTTTTTTGTTCACATCTTAAGTTGTAATTAAAAATCTGTAGAGAAAACATATTGACTGAGCTGGAATGGTATCTAATATAGAGCACACAGAAACATAAACAAATTACTCTGCCCTGAGGTTCTCCTATCTTACCAGGTTTTAAAATCCTAACAAAAAACATATTTGGAAATTGCCCATTAAATGCAACATCCAAATTTAACCACTTTGTAGTGTATAGGTTTGAGGATGGGGCTACCAATACTTAATGCCAAAAGAAGATGACCCATGGATTTTACTTGAGTCCTATGTCATGTCTTAGATACAAGACTTCCTTTCCTTTTTTCCTAGCTCTCGTCCATTCCTTAGCTTCTGTGGTCACGGCTAATGATCCCCAGTTTTTTCTGTATAATGGGAATTTTATTAGTATGCCAGAGGCCTTCAAGTAGGGGCCACTGGTCTCAGTTAGTAGTTGAATTTCTATGGAAGAATGGTATGGTGTCATAAACAGAAGGAAACCATGCAGGATTAGCCAGAGCTGGCTGTGCTACTACTGTTTTCTTTGTGATAATCCCAATAGCTGCCTGGTAATCAGTGGAGTTAGAGTACACAGGTTGACTCACTGTTTTGGACTTTGCAGTCTGCCTCACAATGCCTCAGGGACAGAACAAGGTCATTTGCACATATGAACCCACATGCTCAGGTTTAAGAACCAAGGGCAGGGCACATCCTGGCTAGAAAGACACTTGGAATGGCTTTCCTAAGTGAATTTATATTTTTTGCCTTCATTTAAAAGTTCATAATTCCCGATTATGAAAAACCTTTCTAAATCACTCTGTCCATAACATTATCTACTCTTAACGGCATTTTATTCATTCACCCATTTAACCAAAAAAATGTTGGTTCATTCACCCATTTAACCAAAAAAACCATATATATGTTTCTTTTCTAAATTTAGAAGTAAGACTCAGAACAGTTTGTATGAAAGAGTGACTATCTCCAGTGACTATCTTTTAAGTCTTTCATTTACGTTGGAGGACAGAGATGAACTGCTTTTTACAGAATGAAATGACTACAAAATGTAAAGTTAATCACTCCGAGTAATGGATATTACTTTTGAAAAAAAATGCATTCAGACTCTTTATGATGTAAATAGACCCAAGTCCTTAATAACAATCATGAAGATAAATTTTTTCAAGGGAAAATTCCTAAAAGTATACCTTATTATGTTTTAAAATTTGGAAATAACTATTAGAAGGGCCAAAATTGCCCTGGCTGATTTTGCTCAGTGGATAGTGTTGGACCTTGAACTGAAGGGTCCCTGGTTCAATTCCAGTCAGGGGTACATACCTTGGTTGCAGGCTTGATCCCTGACCCCTGTCGGGGGTGGTACGAGAGGCAACCAATTGATCTGTCTCTCTCACATTGACGTTTCTTTTCATGTCTCTTCCCCTTCTACTCTCTCTAAAAATCAATGGAAAAATATCCTTGGGTGAGGATTTACCAATAAATAAATAAATAAATAAGTAAATAAATCAAAATTAGAGATATATCCATGACACCAAGTGCTCATAAATATTTATTAGATGAATTAAAGAATGAATCTACCTTTATTCTGCATCACCAACGTCCATTAGAAAGGAATTCACTGTGGATATCCATTACTCGGGCTTTATTCACTATCACTGGGTCATGTACTTCAAGGTGAGCAAATAGTGAAAAGCAAATAGTGGTTTTCAGAAGTTCACTGGCTTTAGCTGAGTCCACACGACACCAAACATGTAAAAAAATTCATGTGGTAACTCAGATTGTGCAGACCACACCTTTCTTGGGCCATTTCTTTACTAGGAACTCCTTTGATGAGTTAAATACTTTAATTGTGAATTATTATGGTCCCTGACATTAATACTGTTACACCTCTGAATTACTATGTTGGTTTAGCTTTCATGTAGTAAGATCACTGAGAAAATGGAGCTGGGTGGGACAGAGGAAAAGGGAGAGGACATTTTCTTCCCTCTAAGTAGTTAATATGCCTCCCAAATTACCCAACTCCTTGCAACTTGCTTTCTTGAAAAAGTATATCATTAAAAGTCCAATTTCTCCATCTATTATAATAGATCTATCAGTCTTGGACTCTACAAGGTGACTCAATGATTTTATCAACATAAGCATGCATGTTTAATAGTAGGAGCTAGTTTTTCTCTTTTATTATATTGGTTTCCACATATCAATTGTAATCTATTGGATGGAATTTATAGGCTAAAGCCTTTCAAATGAGTCTTAGTGGAAAAGGCTGAAAAAGATTACAGAACACTAGGCCTCCTGATTAACTTATCGGTTTTTACACTTTAATTGGATAGAAGTAAACTGCATTTTGATATTTGGACTTCCCTTCTTTTATCTTCTTTCAATCTTTCACCTTACTATTTGATTATTCTGAGCAAATAAATTCTGAAAAGCTAATGAAATCAGGGAAGTGACATACTGTCATTTCTGCCGTATTCTGTGGGTCACACAGACCAACCCTGGTACAATTTAAGGGGGCACCACAAAACAGTGTGAATACCAGAAGACAAGAATCATTAGGGGCTTATTGCAGGCTGATGACCAAAGCCATTGGGAAGTTACTGTCCTCAATTGCCCCACATATGGATGCATTAATATAGAAATCTGAGTCTCTATTTTCTTTTGGATTTCAATCTATTTTCTTAGCAATGTACATGTAGCTTATGCACTCAAGCACTCTTTTTTTGTTTGTTGGTTTTTTATTTTATATTTTTTATTTTTTTAAATTTTATTTTATTGTTTAAAGTATTACATATAGTAGTACATATATCTCCTTTTTTTCCCCATTGACCTTCCCCCAGCCTCCCCTACCCCCTGTCACATGCCCTCATCCCACCCCCCAGTGTCTTGTGTCCATTGGTTGTGCTTATATGCATGCATACAAGTCCCTTGGTTGATCTCTTTCCCCGCCTCCCCAACACTCCCCAGCCTTCCTGCTGTAATTTGACAGTCTGGTCGGTGCTTTACTGTCTCTGTGTCTAAGCACTCTTTTGAATTTAGACACTTTAAGACCACACACTTAAAAACAGCTTTATTGAGATACAATGCAGACACCATATAATTCACCCATTTAACATGTACAAATTAGTGCTTTCTAAGAATTTTTTTGCCTTTCATCTAAATTATGTAACTTGTTGGCATACAGTTGTTCAAAATATTTGCTTATAATTCTTTCTATTGCTGGAAGACCAGTAGTAATGTCCCTCTTTTATTTCTTTAACTATTTGAATCTTCTCTATTTTTTTTCTTGGTCAGTCTAGCTGAAGGTTTATTAATTTTCTCTTTGTGAAGATAAACAGCCAGCAGATGAGATAATATAATAAAGATAAAAAACAGAAAAACAATACAGGAAATCAATAACACAAAGAGCTGTTCCTTTGAAACCTTTGGCAGGGCTGACAAAAAAATAGGGAGTAGACACAGTTACCAATATTAAGAATAAAAGATGAGATCGCTACAGATCTTGCAAAGATCTTCTAAAGAATAATAAGGGACTACTATAAACAAGTCTACACACTTAAATTTGACAACTTGGAGAAATGGACCCATTGAATGAAAATACAAATTTACCACAGTTCATACAATATGGTATAAGTAATTTGAATAGTCTTGAGAACCACTAGCAGGGTCGCCTAAGACCACTGGAAAACACAGATATTTACATTACGATTCATAACAGTAGCAAAATTACAGTTATGAAGTAGCAACGAAAATAATTTTATGGTTGGGGGTCACCACAACATGAGGAACTGTATTAAATGGTCACGGCATTAGGAAGGTTGAGAACCACTGTTCTAGAGAAACAAAGCTGGTTCAATATCTGAAAAAACAATCAATGTTATCTACCATGTTAACAGGCTAATAAATATAACCACATGATCATCTCCATAGATGAGAAAAAGCATTTGAAAATTTCAACATCTATTCATGATGAAAAGAACAAAAAGCAAACCCTCCCTTTAAAAAAGAGCATCTACAAAAAACCCAAGAGTTAATATTATACTTAATATTGAAAGATTGTGTACCTTCCCCTAAGACTGGAAATAAGGTAAGAATATATGCTCTCACTTCTATTATTTAACATAGTTCTAGCTTGTGCAATAAGGAAGGAAAGAGGTAAAAAATATTGATATAATACTTATTGTACATTCACAATGGTTAAGGTAGAAAATTTTATGTTTTTTTTTACTATAATTAAATATTTGAAGATGTAAAGGACGAATTATAGGTATCTTTATTGGCAGATGACATGATTTTCAACACAGATAATCCCAAAGAATCTACAAAAATCTCCAAGAACCAATAAATGAGTTCAACAACATCTTAGAATACGGGTTAAAATACAAAATTCAATAGTATTTCTATATACTAGCAACAAAAATGTGGGTACCAAATTTCAAAATATAATGCTTACAACTACTTATGTGTAAACCTAGCAAAACATGTGCAGGATTTCTATGCTGAGAACTGCAAAATGCTGATAAAAGAAATTAAAGAAGACCAAAATAAATGGAGACACATACTATGTTAATCAATTGGAAGATTCAATACAGTAACAATGTCAGTTCTCCCAAACTGATGTACATGTTTAATACAATTTCTATCAAAATTTCAGCAAGATTTTTTGTAGATATAAACAAGATCACTCTAAAATGTACATGAAAAGGCAAAAGAACTAGAACATCTAAAGCAATTTTCAAAAAAAAGAATAAAGTGCGAGGAAACAATATACCCAATTTTAACTCATCATATAACCATAGCAATCAGGGCAGTACGATATTGACAGAGGAACAGAATAGAGAATGCAGACCCACGTAAATATGGCCAACTGTTTTTTGACAAAGGTGGAAAATCAGTTCAATGAAGGAAAGATAAAGTTTTTATTAAATGGTGGGGAAGTAATTGGACATCCCAAACAATATTCAGAAATGAGCTCAAAATGGATTATGACCTTAAATGTAAAAAATAAACCGTATATTTTTAGAAAAATATATAGGAGACCATTTTCTATGGCTAGAGAAAGAGTACTTAGGCTTGACACCAAAAATAATCCATAACGAGAAAATTTGATATATTGGACTTGATCAAAATTAAAAACTTTGCTCTGCAAAAGACCATGTTAACTGCCCTGGCTAGGTAGCTCAGTTGGTTAGAGCACTGCTCAGTATGACAAGGCTCTGGGTTCAATCCCTGGTCAGGGCACATATGGAAAGCAGCCAATGAGCAAAAATAGGTAGAACAACAAATGGATGCTTCTCTGTCTCTCTCAAAATTAATAAATAAAAATTTTTACAAAGACCTTGTTAAGAGGATGAAAAGACAAACTACAGACCAGGAGAGATATTTGCAAATCATATATCTAACAACAGACTAGGATCTAAAATAACTAAACAACTCTCAAAACTCAATAGTTAAAAAAATTCAGAATATGGGGGAAAGACACGAACAGACATTTCAGTAAGGATATAAAGATGGCAAATGAGCCCATGAAAAGATGTTCACATTAGTGTTAGGGAATGCAAATTAAAATCAAAATGAGATCAGTATGTACCTGTCAGAATGACTAAAATAAAAAAAAATAGTGATAACACCAACTGCTGGTGAGGATGTGGAGGAACTGGATCACTCATACCTTGGTGGGAATGTAAAATGGGGCAGCCACTCTAGAAAACAGTTTGGCAATTTTTAAAAAGCTAGGCATGCAACTATTATATGACCCAGCAATTCTACTCTTGGGGGTGTGTCCCAGAGAAATGAACTTAAATGTAAGAAACAGAAGCATTACTTGTAATAGACAAAAAGTGGAAACAACCCAGACATCCTTCAATAGGTGAGTGGTTAAACCAACTGTGATTTATCTATACTGTGGAATACTACTTAACAATAAAAAGGAATGGGCTGTTTATGAAACTTGAAAGAATTATGTTGATTGAAATAAAACCCAATCCTAAAAGGTTACATTCTGTGTAATTCCACTGAACATTCTTCAAATGACGAAACTATAACAACAGAGAACGGATTAGTGGTAGCCAGTGGTTAAGGGAGGAGTGGCCACATACAAGCATGGATGCATATAAAAGGGCAGCATGACAAATCTTTGTGGCAATGAGACTGTCCTGATCTTAATTACTCAATGTCAGCATCCTGATTGTGATACTATCCTATAGCTTCACAAGATGTACCACTGGGGAAAACTGGGAAAAGGGCACGCATAATCTCTCTGTAATATTTCTCACAATTGCATTCTAATCTATACTTATCTCAAAATAAAAAGTTTGATTAAAAATAAACAAAAAGTAGATTCCTGGGTGAAATAAAAAATGGTTGTGGGTTCTCTGGAAGTAAGACCTAGCTATTTTGGCAGTATGCTACCCTCATGTATGGGTGTTCTAGCAACATATCCCTTGCATTAAGGAATACAGAGCCTCCAACATCTTGAAGCTAGGACATGAACACATTTCTGCCGGATCGTGATGCTCAGTTTTGAGCTGACATGGATGTTCACTCTACTGTGCCAGTGCGCCTATGTCTACAGGGCATAGGAACCATTGAAAAAAAAATTTCTTGCTAAGCAATGCACCTTGTCATAATGACCTCCTAGGTATTTTAAGTGAAAAACCTATGACTCTAGTAAATCTGAAACTGTGAGGTGTAAATCGAGTGATTCAATCTTCTGATGCATTTATTTTTTATAAAAAGCAAGGTAAGAATCCTCATATGTTAATAATTTGTAAAGTATCTCTTTCCTTTCCCTCTAATTGTCCTCACTCCCCTCTCCTCTCTTCAATGAATGAGTCAGGGAAAACTTAATTTATTTAAGTAGATGTAAGTTAACTTTGCTTTTTTTAAAAAGGTGCCATTTGGGGGTCAGAAGCACCTGCACAATTTATAGAATCCTTTCCAGGATTTTATAATCAAAAGAGCTTTCCACCAGGCACATGATGAAGAGTTTGATGTGCAGTCAAAGGAACTAAGCCAGCCTCTCTTTTCCTTCCTGTCAGTTTTCCCGAGAGGTTTGTCTTCTTGTTCCAGAAATATTCTCAAGTAGTCTCTAAAGCTGATAACCTTTTCTTCCCAAGAATAAAACAGAAACGAGTTAATCATCTATCTCTGAGGTGCCTCAGGAGTGAAAAGAATCATAAACTGCACGTGCCCTTATCTACGCCACGCAGTGATGACATAATTCTCCTGACCTTCCGCTCCAGTAAATCCCAGGGCTGGCTGGGTGCTCAGTTCTCTAAATCCCTGTAGGTTTGTTTATAACTGGCAGCTGCGTTTTTCATGACAGGCACTAAATCACCTCTGCTTAGAGTGTCCATAGAATGGATGCACCACAGGAAGGCTAAGTAAAACTTTCTTACAAATGCTCATAGGTTTCTGGTTTTGGACACCCAAATTTCATTTCACAAACAGAAAACTCAGAGTATGGATTCATTTATACATTAGAAGGCTTTACTCATTATACACTCTATCATTAGCTTTTGTAAAAGCCTCTGACTGTGGGTACTTATATATACATTTATGATATTCTAGGTCTTGTTCATTCTCAGGGTTCCCGTAAATCATTATGAAAACCTTGAAATGGGGTGAACACAGACTTATTAGCTGGTTTAGAGATTGTCAGAGGGGTTGACCAAGGCAGTTATTTCCCTTTCACTAGTATTTTCAAAGTCAAAGCAAAATCCAGAAACATTTAAGTTCCTACTATGTGGAAGATATTGTACCAGGCTTCAGGCAGTGTGAGCAAGCAGCTTAAACCCAGTCCTTGGCCTCAAGTAGCTTGCAATGTACTAGCATGGAAAACAAATGTATGTGTGTTTACATCGAGTATATACACTGTATATACTCGGTGTAATACAAATACATTTACATCGATATATATATATATATATGTATATATCAATGTAAGTGTATTCAATAAAGGTATTGAATAATAGTGCAAGG
Organism: Eptesicus fuscus; assembly: GCF_027574615.1. Taxonomy (NCBI): domain Eukaryota; kingdom Metazoa; phylum Chordata; class Mammalia; order Chiroptera; family Vespertilionidae; genus Eptesicus; species Eptesicus fuscus. Next base: position 46,402,765 of record NC_072483.1, on the reverse strand, counting down.
TGGCAATAAAATCTGTCACAGATAACAGTCTGTTCTTAATTAAATGAATTATACTTTGATACTTGCTTTGAGGTCAGTAGAGGAGAGAACACTTCCAGCCTGGCCACAAAAGGAAGTCCTGATAGAAAGCAGGAAGCTTGTGGGGTGAGAGCATCTATGCCGAAGACGCTGTTTTCTGATTTTCTAAAGAAATAGACTCCATATCATTTAACTTGTCCCTGAGGATCAGGACAGTCATCAACCAACATGTTAATTTTCTAATTATCAAGTTCCTTATTTCCTAAAAGCGATTTCCTCCCCTCCCTGCCCCTGCCAATCCCAAACCCTATGCCGCAGCATGATAACTGTGCTGGAAGATGCTGTGGAGCTTTCTTGCTGTTCCCCATAAATTCTTTAGCTTCAGCCTTACAAAGCGCCCTGGAGAGTGAAGCTTCCTGGGCTGTCGTCAGCAGAAAGGCCCTGCTAATACAGCGCTTTTCTGCCTCTGTGGGAAGATGACATTCCTCACAGTGTCACTCTGAGATGGAAGATTTGCAAAGCGGCTTGGATTCCTGAAGGAGGAAGAGTAAGCCTCCTGATTTACAGCACACATCTCCCTGTAGCTGTGATTGCTCTATCACTGCACATAGAGCCCGAGTGAAGGGGCCTCAGTGGACAGACCACTGGGCTGCCATCGAGGGTCCCCGGGCTTCCAACAACCCTCGCATCTCGGCCTGCAAAAATGAAGGGGGTAGGCATCTCGGCTGTGATTGGTGCCTTGAGATCTATTTAGGGATTTTTTTTTGGATTGTTCATAATTCTATATATATCAAAAGCCTTATCCATATTTAATAGAAACATATAATACATCTATTTTAAATTTCTCTGTACCCACAAATGTAATCTTTGGTAGCTTGATCCTCCTTGAGAGTCTTAACATTTTCTCTCTCTTTTGAAGGTTGATGGACATTGAAAGTGAAATGATCAAATTTGCCAGTTACTATGCTGGAACCGCTGTCGCAGTTCTCATCACAGGATATATTCAAGTGAGTAGCACCTATAATTTACTTCATTTTTAACCATCATGGGCTTTTTTTCATTTAAAGAGATGTGTTTATTTATTTTTTAGAGAGAGAGGAAGGAGAGGGAGAGAGAAAGAAATATTGATCAGTTACCTCCTGCACGCTCCCCACTAGGGAGTCCACAACCCAGGCATGCGCCCTGACAGGGGAATCAAACCAGTGACCTTTGGTTCCTGGGTCAATGCTCAACCACTGAGCCACTTGGGCCATTTTACTTCTTGATCAACATCTGGGTTCAAAGGCATTACAATGAAATGCAAAGTGTACTCTTTAACTTTTAAGTTACTCAGAAACCCTGAGGACTACAGTGGTGTGTTTGTTTTTCCGGGAGGGAGAGGAGCCATGAGAGAATGAGAAAGATTCTTCCTCTCAGTTGGAGAGGATACAAGCAGTTGTCTAGAGAGACAGAGATAGACCTTTAATTTCAATGTCCTGTCCTTCCCTGCCCTCCCTACTTCGCACTCGCTTCTAAACTCAGAAATAGACACTGCAGGTGAGTTTGTAGAGGGCGAGTGAGTGGTCTGGAGCAAGCCAGACATGGGGAGTTGGAGGAAAGCAAACTTTACTCTCTGTTTCTCTTTCATGCTAAAGTCTCACCCAACTGCATTTCAACCCAAATTCTGTAAACTAAATGTAGAGCACATTCTAGATTTAAGCTATGGAAAGACCTAGAGTCACTTAACCCTTATTAAGGGGAAAAGTATTTCATCTTTTGCCACCTCCTGTAGAAAAAAATAATAAACCTCCCCCCATTCAATCAATAATTCTAGGAAGTTAGTGCTAGTTGAAGAGAGAAATGCATCAGTTTTTCCTATTTGGCACTGGGAGTTTTAGTAATAGGCTTACTTTGCTTGGTTGGGGGAAACAATTAGCTTATGTCATAATTATTGTCTTGCTTTTTCTGAAAATTGTTGTCTAAAAGTTTGAAAATTATGCATAAATGCTTGTTGGCAGGCCTCTCAAGGGAAAAATTCACTCAGAAGTGGCATGCAAGACTAGTGAGTTAAAAGCAATAATTACTTTTGGTGCTTTGAGCCTTATGTTACACACGAGGAAAGTGAAGCTCAGTAAGGTTAAGTCAAAAAGTGGCAGAGCTGGATTCAAACCCAGGACTTCTGGCTTCCCTGCAACGGGAGCAGATGCCAGCACTTACACCTCAGATCCCCAAAAGAGGCATTTTGTGAATTACTTCCCTCCTTTTCTCAACTGTTACATTGGAAGTATTTTCTTCTGAAAAGAGAAGGAATTAACAATGTTAATTGCAATGTTAAACATGCCTTGCTCCATTTCCAGATATGCTCTTGGGTAATTGCCTCAGCTCGTCAAATACAGAAAATGAGAAAACTTTACTTTAGAAAAATAATGAGAATGGAAATAGGATGGTTCGACTGCAATTCAGTGGGAGAGCTGAATACAAGATTTTCTGAGTAAGTGGCTGGTAGGACATTTTACGTATGTATGTAGATTTTTTTATAATAAACTCTTATTTCTAAATTAAATAACAATTGGAAACATTTTCAGTTATTTTTTAATTGGGGTGACATTGAATAATAAAATTATATAGGTTTCAGGTATACAATTCTACAATATAGCATCTTTATATTGTATTGTGTGTTTACCACCCCAAGATGAGTATCCTCCCATTACCATTTATCCCCCCTTTACCCTTTTCTACCTCCCCCCAGCACTCTCCTTCCCTCTGGCAATCGCTATACTGTTGTCTGTGTTCATGAGTCTTTCTTTTTTTCCCTTTGCTTAATCCTTTCCCCCATCTTACCCAGTCCCCACCCCCTGACAGCTGTCAGTCTGTTCTCTGTATCTATGAGTCTGTCTCCACTTTGTTAGTTTATTTTATCATTCTCAGTTATTTTTTATATGTTTTGTCTCTTAAGTTGGGCTTTTATAGGTATGGCTTTTTCATGGGTGATGTTTTATCAAATATGGTCATTATAAATTGAAAGCCAGGATACTATAATTTGGTTTGTAGGCCTTTGATTAAACTACTGGAAATGACATTACAGAAGAGAGTTAGAAGAAGTAGGTTATTTGGCCTCAAAAGGAGAAATTGACGGATATCACAATCTAGGTATCTATAAGGTATCTAACAATATAACTAGAACAAATTCCCTTGCTTTGACTGTTGAGGTAATTTTTATGCACATAAAAACAAAAATAAAAAACCCATAATAGTTTGAGAAAGATTCAAGCTAAAAAACTGTCTGTAAATCCAGTTTACTCCTGAATACTAGTTTGGGTCATTAATAGCCCCTTCAGTGATTCTGAATGAGCCCTGAGTAATTAGAACCAGTTGAACCATGAGGAATTAGAACCAGTTCAATGGAATGAAACTTTGAAGTCCCATTAAAGATAGTGTGCAATGTAGTGAAAATAAAGTAGACTGAATATTGGGACCCTTAGATTCCAGCACTCATTCTGCCTCTTACTGTGACCTTGGACAGATACATATCCTTGCTAGAATACAATTGTCTGATCTCTGCATAATGTCTCAGGTCATTTTTTGCTACCTAGGCCTAAATGTTTATTTGCTCCATCTGGACAAAAGATTATGGGAATGTTAATTTAATGTAACTATATTCAACCAATATTCTGGAACATTTACTCTATGCAAAGCATAAACATAAACCACAGAACTCCTCATTTTAAGGAACTTACAGCCTAGTAGGATGATAAAAGGTACAAGCACATAAATAACCAGAACATACACATATTGACTGTTTACTATATCCTAGGTACTGTTTTACATGCTTTACATATATTAGCTAATCCTCATTACTACCCTTTGAGGTAGGATCTGTCATTCTCTCCATTTTACAGATGAGGAAACTGAGGCACAGGACAGTTAAGTAACTTGCTCAAGAATAGCTTGTGTTTAAACTCAGGGTCTGGCTCTAGAGTCTGACCTCTTAACCACGATTCTATACTGCCTATAAGCAGAATGCAACAATTACACACACACACACACACACACACACACACACACACACACACACACACGTATACAGATTAGTTACATTGCTAAGGAAATATAGGGAAGAAAATATTACTTCTTTCTTGGGAATTACATAACTTTTTATTAATTAGTTGGTATGTGACCAGAACCTAAAAGGACTTAGCAGAAGTAAAGAAAGGAAGAATGGCTCTGCAGAACAGATCAAGGATATCTATAATAATAAAAGCATAATATGCTAATTAGACCAGACAGCTGAATGACCTTCCAGACGTCATTCTGGACGTCCTTCCAAATGAAGCCGCAGCAATGGGGGCTGAGGCAGAGGCGGTTAGGGGCGATCCGGAAGGTATGCAGAGTGGGTAGGAGCAATCAGGGAGGCAGGCGAGTGGTTAGGGGCAATAAGGCAGAGTGGTTAGGGGTGATCAGGCAGGCAGGTGATCAATTAGGAGCATCAGGCAGGCAGGGAGAGTGGTTAGGGGTGATCAGGCAGGCATGCAGACAAGCGGTTAGGAGCCAGCAGTCCTGGATTGCAAGAGGGTGCAGGCCTGGCTGAGGGACCCCTCTCCATGCACAAATTTTGTGCACCAGGCCTCTAGTATTAACTATAAAAAGGAGACAAATAAGATGGTTTCCAAAAGCTTTTGCCAATATTTAATGGACACCAGTTGGGAAAACTGGGTTAAGGACAAACTTTCTTGGCTATGAGAGGAGAGCTTGATGACCTCCCAAGCTGCAGCAAGTTTTTCCAGATGTGAGAGTCAGTTATGTTTCCCAAGGGCAATGGGGTACAGAGATAGGAGTGTTTAGAAGGGAAAGACTGAGATTTCTCAGTAAGACATTTGAATTGACCAATTCCATTGTAATGATCAAAGCCTTTCTTATTTCTAGTGATATTAATAAAATCAATGATGCCATTGCTGACCAAATGGCCATTTTCATTCAGCGCATGACCACAAGCATCTGTGGGTTCCTGTTGGGATTTTACCAGGGTTGGAAACTGACCTTAGTCATCATTTCCGTCAGCCCTCTCATTGGAATGGGAGCAGCCATCATTGGTCTGGTAAGGGTGTCTTCTCATTGCTTTCCATGGGGAGATATTGAGGAACAGCCGAAAATATAAGTTCGAGTCCCTTCTCCTGAGTATGGCTAGTCAACATCTTTATCACTATTTTGACTGGTTATTCCTCAGTGTCAAATAACATCCCATAGCTTAGGGATTAATGATACTTTAATAACAAGAATAGAATATTCCTGTATTAATAACAATAACAACTACACTTACTGAGCATTTACTATTGTGCCAGGCACTATGAGGAGCTTTAGATACATGATCTCTAATCTTTACGACAATCTTATGAAGTATTGATGCCATTTTACATATAAGAAATGGAGACTCAGAGGGGTAAAGGGACCGCACAGATAGTGAGTGACAGGATAGAGTTCAAATTCAAGGGAGACTGACTCTAATGTCCCACACACTCTCTAATGCCTATTGCTTCCCTGCTCTCCCAACCTCAGATGCTCCCTCCAAAAGGCCCAACAAATATACCCATATTAGTAACAAGCACCTAAAAGAAATTTCTGCAATCACAACTGTTCTCTCTCCATTCCATCTGACCAGTTTCAGAGAGAGATTACTTGGTCCATTCCCAGCAGTTTCCCAAGAGCAGTCTCCATTGCCCTGGTTCACAGGCCAAGAAAAAGTGAAGGAGTAGGAATTTTGGGTCATCCCAGTTAAAACACACTCCCAAGGACTGAGAAATTATTATAGTTTACTATTAGAGCAACCACATTAGATAGCAGGTCCTGGGACCAGGCAACACTAATAATTTGCTGTAAATGAGAGTAGAATTTAAGTGAAAAGCTGACATTATTGAGCAACATGTACCAATCTCCAGGTGATATTTTTTCTAGAAAAATGTTCTCTACAGTCCACTTGCTCTATTATTCAATAGAGCCAGGTAATACAGAGGGACAATAGCAAAGAGCTCACTGCACTTAACTAGGTCCCAACCTGGCTTAACAAAGGTATGTTTAACTCATCAAAACTTCAGTCTTCTCATCTTAAAAACAAGGATAATACCTCCCAAAGTCATCATGGTGACTCAAGACATAATCCATGTTATGCACTTAGCACAGCACCTGACACAGAATTAATTACTAAAGAGATATTAGCCTTTATTTGTTCCCAATCCACCATATCATGCAAGCTTTGCGTAAGTCTTTTCTACCAAATGCTCTCCAGCTGCACTCCAGAGGCGCCTCAGTTTCTGTGGAGGGTCTGTGGGGATTCTGCAAGCATTTGATTAAAAATTTTTCCTGCCAAATACATGTAACCTCTTTCTTGAAACCCATGATAAATTAATATTCACACTCTACCAGATCACATGACACATTTTAAGAGACCAACAACGTGGCCTGGTTTCCTTGGCTTTACACAGGCTGAGAGCACTGCTTCCCTTGTCTCAGTGCCCATATTTCAACTTCAAGTGATTTGCAAGGTGATGGCTCTGCGCTAGTTTCTTCTTGACTTCAAGTCTGTGCCTGTTTGTGGAAAATGATACAGGCATCTTCCCTGGGCTCAATTCGAAACAAGGCAAGAAAAGGTGGAGGGGCAATATATGACATGGTGGAAGATATTATGGGTTTTGTTTGCCTTTGACTTTTAAACTTATGATGAGAAACATGAGCAATTGTTAGATATTCCCCAATCTACATTTTTTAAAGCTCCCGTATCTGTTTCAGTGAGATTATTAATGTGTCATTACAACAAAAATTGATAACATTCGTAACTACTTAGTTATCTCATTACCATGCCGCCAGTACATATTTGTGAAATAAATTAGAAACGGATTGTGGTAAAAACTACAGTTATCCATAACACCCAAATTTAAATGTTGATGAAAGTAGCCTCACTTTTCTTATTGTTGCCTTTTCAATTCACAGAAGTTTTATAAAATGTGGACTTGTGAGATAAATATATTGCAATAAAATACTACTTTTACTTATTTTATATCCTAGAATTGTGCTTAAGAGTTTGTTTGATAAGAGTTTTGCTGCTAAAAGTTTAGAAAAACTTGGAAGAGAAATCCTTAGTGTGGGTACTATATGTTTTTTAGGTTTGCTGAATAAGATAATTTTCCACAATATTTGCTTTTTCCCCTCCTTGTTTCTTCATCTGTGCCAGGAATTTTGTTGGTAGTTAATTCTAACTAGGATTCGATCTAAGTCCAATTTTAGAAAAAGTAACTTGTTTAATATTAAGTACAATGTCTTTTTATTTCTTTTTGTGAAAAGCAAAGGTAGTTGGTAGATAAATAGTGTAGTATTTATCTGAAGTTTTCTCCTATGCAATTAACTCTGCCTCATTATGCCTTTGCAGGCTCGGTACCTCTCTGTCATTCTATATTCTAAAAACGTGATGCCTGCACTGACCTCTGGCCTTTGCCTCTGATGTTTGTCTGTGAATTGTGCAATGGTCTTTGGCCAGTAGCAATGAAATGTGACTTTTTAAAAATAATTAATAATGGCTGTATTTTATTTTATTTTTTAAAGCTTTATTGTTGAAATTATTATATATGTCCCTCTTTTCCCCCCATTGACCACTTCTAGCCCACCCCAACCCCTTCACCACCCTATTGTCTGTGTGCATGGGTTATGCATATATGCATACAAGTTCTTTGGTTGGTATCTTCCCACCCACCCATCCACCAACACTGCCACCTACCCATCCACCCCCGCTGTGTTTTGACTTGAAAACTTCTTTACTGGAATGATGAAACACTGTGGTCTCACAGAATGCCCTAGTTGGGACTTACTCTGTGAGAGGGATTTTGAGGCTGAATTTTTTTTTTTTTTTTTTTTAGTTTGAGCAGTATCATTTATTTTTATTTTTTATTTTTTAAAGTATTACATATGTCTCCTTTTCCCCTGATTGACCCTCCCAGACACTCCCACCCCCGAGGGCAGTCCCCACTGCCCCAGTGTCTGTGTCCATTGGTTATGCTAATATGCATACATACAAGTCTTTTGGTTGATCTCTAATGCCCCCTCCCCTGCCCCTTGTCTCTGGGTCTATTTTTGTTCATCAGTTTATGTTGATCATTATATCCCACATATGAGTGAGGTCATGTGATATTTATCTTTCTTCTACTGGCTTATTTCGCTTAGCATAATGCTCTCCAGTTCCATCCATGTTGTTGCAAATGGTAAAAGTTCTTTCTTTTTTATAGCAGCGTAGTATTCTATTGTGTAGATGTACCATAATTTTTTAATCCATTCATCCGCTGATGGGCACTTAGGCTGTTTCCAAATCTTAGCTATTGTAAATTGTGCTGCTATGAACATAAGAGTGCATATATCTTTTCTGATTGGTGTTTCTGGTTTCTTGGGATATAGTCCTAGAAGTGGAATTACTGGGTCAAATGGGAGTTCCATTTTTAACTTTTTGAGGAAACTCCATACTGTCTTCCACAGTGGCTGCACCAGTCTGCATTCCCACCAGCAGTGCAGGAGGGTTCCTTTTTCTCCGCATCCTCGCCAGCACTTGTTTGTTGATTTGTTGATGATAGCCATTCTGACAGGTGTGAGATGGTACCGCATTGTTGTTTTGATTTGCATCTCTCGGATGATTAGTGACTTTGAGCATGTTTTCATATGTCTCTGAGCCTTCTGTATGTCCTCTTTCGAAAAGTGTCTATTTAGGTCCTTTGCCCATTTTTTGATTGGATTGTTTATCTTCCTTTTGTTAAGTTGTATAAGTTCTCTGTAAATTTTGGAGATTAAACCCTTATCTGAAATAGCATTGGCAAATATGTTCTCCCATGTAGTGGGCTTTCTTGTTGTTTTGTTGATGGTTTTGAGGTTGACTTTTAATGCAACAACCAAACACTGGTGCATAAGGCTTAGCACACATCAACTTTAGACCAAATCCTTCCTTGGCGAGAATCTAGTCTTGTGTTAAACCATGACACCTGTTTACTCACCTAAATGAATCACTGAGTGACAGACTGACTTACTTAATTACCTGGTCTTCAGATATTATTTTCTTCTTTTGGATTTTAGAGTGTGTCCACGTTTACTGACCGTGAATTGAAGGCCTATGCGAAAGCAGGGTCAGTGGCTGATGAAGTCATTTCATCCATTCGCACAGTGGCTGCTTTTGGCGGTGAGAAAAAAGAGGTTGAAAGGTTGGTTAATTGAAATGTCTGCCACTTTCCTGAATTTCCTTGATCCATATACTACCCTGAAGCTTCCCCATTTTTGTGTGTAAAGCGGCATATTCACCTTGGTCTATGGTACCCAGAAGGAGCTTTTGTTCAGAGGTAGCTTGGCAGAGTAATGAGCGATCAGAGCACTACAAGGACTCCCAAGCCCTTAGCTGTGTGTTCTGGAAGATGTTAGAGTTGGTAATTTTTAAAAAGCCATCTTGGGTTAGATATTTATTTCTAACTCTGGTGGGGTGTATGCACACATACTGTACTGCATTCCCAGCTGTAACAGTTTATGCCATCAAGGAAAGGCCTACATGATCTAAAGTGCAATTTCATACATTTTTATTGAACACTTTTTTTATTCAATGTGTTTTATTCAGCTAGTCAACTACGCATTCTCAAATGCTAGCAAATTCACCAAATAAAAAAGAGAATAGGATTTACAGTCTCTAATTATCTCTTTTCCTCTTTTATTTTTCATTTGCTTCTTTTGGTTAGTGGAATGAAGTTTTCTTATTTCTCATTAAAAAATTTCAGTAGCATATTTCCTCCACTATGAAAGATATCTTCTTCTATTGTTAATAAAACAAGCAGTGTGAATGTTTTAAAAATTAACAAACATAGGCTAGACCTTCAGTTTTGTCCTATGAAATGTTAAAATTCTCCACAAATTTACTTTTTGAGATATAAGAAGGCAGTTACAGAATGACTATGCTTTAAGACAATGCCCATTATTAATGGCTAAATGATAGAAATACTGAAGCTTAGTGTTTGGACTGAATTTCCACATAGTTATCCATGTACCATGGCTGTGAATCTGACCCATCATGTTACAACATAGCATTCTTGGTCACAGGGCAGATAGGTGAGTGAGTACATGCAGATGAGTTGGTGCGGACACTATTTTCAAACCTGGAAGAAAACTGATAGAAAGCATGTCACATGACTTAATGGAACAATATAAGCGCAAACAATACTGGATCCGTCATGTTTAGACATGTGTGCTGAACAATTATTTTCTCTTGGGGGCAAAGCTTACCCCACTGTACTCATCCCTGAAGTAATCAACTATGAGATTTTGTTAGGCATCATCCTTTCAACTCATTTCATTGCCAAGTTGAGACAAACATTAAATAACTACACAGAAGTTATTGTTTTCTTTCCCTAAAGCTGTTCTGTGTTTAGATGCCTTTATCATCATTGGCTTTCATCAATTAAATATTCCAGCTTGAGCTGCTACTGCTGCTGCTGAAATAGACCCAAATGTTTTCTCTTCACAGGTATGAGAAAAACCTTGTGTTTGCCCAGCGTTGGGGGATTAGAAAAGGGATAGTGATGGGATTTTTTACTGGATTCATGTGGTGTCTCATCTTCCTGTGTTATGCACTGGCCTTCTGGTACGGCTCCAAACTCGTCCTGGATGATGGAGAATATACAGCAGGAGCCCTTGTCCAGGTACTTGGTTCTTGATGACCCACGTGTAACATTTCCTGTTGGCATCTCAGAAAAGCCCACAGTTAAGGCATTTTGTTTATTCCTTTACTGTCTGAGGGAGGACAGTGCCAATGATTCGGTGGAGTCCATCTGCAGAAATGAACAACACGAATGCATTTTATAGTAAAGGGATGCTGAGCATTTGAATTGATGAGACCACCAATTTAATGATTTTCAATTAAATAAAGATTTTATAGCTGCAAAACAACCATTTTTCTGACCGAGTCCAAAAGATAATATGGCATGAAAATTGAAAGTCAGTGATTTCTCAGCTAAAAATTAACAGCTCATATAACTGAGCTTAATAGTAACACAATATATGTGCTAATGAACATATTTGTGAAAACATAATGAGTTATTAAAATGCCAAGCCAATAAAATCCTCAGCTGAACAGGTAATGCAAACGTATTTTATTGGTCAGATGCTTATATCTGCTCATTCTGCAGAAGTACAAGCATTGAGAAAAGACATCTTTCCTTTCATTCTATGCCTGCAAGGAGAGGACAGAAAAAAATAAATTGGTAAATTGAAAATTAAATAATATATGATTCCATTTGGAAAGAGTGAGTTTTAAAAAAAACCCTTGGAGCTCTCTTTACAAGAATCCAATTTTATGGTTCTGTTAAAAGAAAAACTGAGGCATATTAAAACTTTTAGGAGTTTATTTGAGCAAAAATAATGCTAATTTAGTGGTGCCAAAATAGAAGTTGTTAGAAGGGCTTCATGATAGAAATGAGGGCAAAGACTTTTATAGAGAAGAGGTGGAAGCAACACAAAGACATTATTTGATTGGTTATAGCTTAAGCAGTTGTCTTATTTAAAAAAAACTAATTGGCTCTTTGTGATTGGTTGCTTGTAGGTTTTGATTTCTTAACCTTGAGGCAATTTCAGGCTTAAGTTTTGGTTTGCTTATGTAAGCTACTAAGACATAAAACCACTTCAGTCTAATGACCTCCTTGTTTAATTAATTTAACAGTTCTCACCTTTGAGTTTCCAGTTTGATTGTGGACTACTCTTACCTTCTGTAGACAATTCATTCTCCCAATTAATATTTCTTGAGTACCTACTATATGTAGACATGCATACTACATCTCTCTAACATTTTAGTCATCAATACTTTTTTATTTTGTAAAGCTTTTAAACAATTTTATTTTTTAATTATAATATACATTCATTATTATTTTGTATTAGTTTCAAGTGTACAGCATAATGATCAGACAGTCATAAACTTTACAAAGTGCTCCCCCGATATTTCCATTGCCCACCTGGTACCATACATATTCATGAAAATATTATTGACTATATTCCCTATATTAGTCATCAATTATAAACCTGCCTTTTACTTCTAACCTATTCCTGCAAGCCTCCTCTTACACCTTAAGAAATTTTTCTTTGGGAAAGTGGGAGACATCCTTTAACAGAATAAGCATTGATTGTTTTTTCTCTCTCTCTCTTTCTTCTCCCACCCCTCTTCTCTCTCCACCCCACTTCTCTTTCACTCATGCTTGAGCAGCAAACTATGAAGACTGAGTATGCAAGAGTTGAGTTTTTTAATCCACTAAACTAATTAACAATTAGGTTAATCTAATGCATTTTGTGATGCACAAAATCATTATTGGATGCATAGTAATTGGGCATAAGTGGTAAGGAGTTCACATAAATTATTGTAATTAGTATTACTTGTACCCAGACGAAAATCATACTCTGTGATCTATGAGGGAAAAAAATGTAAGGGAACTGAATGGTGAAGAAGGCTGCTCTTTCATGCCCCTCTTAAGTTTCAGGACTCAACAATAAAAAATAATAGCAGTAATAGAAAATAAAATTATTAATTATATACATGGTGTGAAGCACTGAGTGAGGTATTTAATAAAATTGTCATAGGTAATATAATTTTATTCTGTAATTGATGTTATTATACTACCACTTAAAAATGAAATAGAGCCATGAGGTTGAGAAATATGTGCCGAGTGGTATAAAGTCAGATTTGAACTCAAGTGTTGGGGGCCTGACCCATTAAACCACTGTGTTCCTGACTCTGGATCTGTCTTCCAAGTAGTCACAGATCCCCTTTTCTCCAGCACAGCACACCCACAGGTAGATTGCTTCCCAGTGGTCCTTCCAGCCCTCCTTTTCCCCACACTAGTCCATAGGGCTAAAGAGTGATATTTGGAGTGAGCAATGAGGGTCTATTGGGATGTGTGCCAGCTTTGTGAGGTATTAGTTGCATGTCCCTGTCCTATCTCACTCACTGCTCTCCTAAGAACCCTGAGAGAGACTTTATTTGAGGTAATGCTTGCAAAGCCTAGCTGAGTGAGGATTTAAGCACAAACAGTTTAGTAACCTAGTGAGTCAGTCTAGAATCTAGACCAAGGGTTAGCAAACTATGGCCTGCAAGCTAACGCCAGCCTGCTGCCTGTTTTTGTAAATGAAGTTCTATTGGAACACAGCCACAGCCATTTGCTTAATAGTGTCTATGGCTGTTTTTGTACTAGATAGCAGAGTTGAGTAATGCCTAAATGCCTAAACTATTACCATCTGGCTGTTTGGAGACAATGTTTATTGACCCCTGAGCTAGTACACATGGAAGGGTTCCTTTGCTCAGATAGGAAGACTTTGGAATATGGTGGTCTTAACCCAAACTACCCACAATTACTGTTCTGTTTGTTCATCTTATCACTTCCTAACTGTGAAATCATGCTTCTTTCTTCATCATCATTACTATTATTTATATGGCTGAACTGGATTAATCACCTTTACATGCATTATCTCATTTAATGCTCATAACAATTGCATGAGGTACATACTCTCATTATCTCTGTGCTATAGATAAAAAAAAATTGGGGCTTGAAAGATTAAGTAATCTGCTCATGGGAGGACTTACCTGCCATAATTAAGGAAAAGGAACAAGAAGGACAGATGAAGAGATAATGTTTGCCTCCTACATAGAGTGGGGAATTCAGGGAGAAGTCAAGAGGGGGCTGGCCCACATAATCCTGGTGTGTGGAATGGAGAGGTGACTGAAGAGGGAGGGAGATGGCTGGGAGCCTTTGAGAAGCCCCGTGGTCCAGCCATAAGGAAGAGAGTAGAAAGGAACTCTGGGCAGAATCCAGCTCATGGAAATCACCACAGACCAGGATCATCTGAAAATGATTACCCGAAAAAGACTACATTCATGCAAAAGTCAATATTTAGCTCAACAAATAACTGTAGTCGCTTATAGATGGCGACCATTGAGATGTCCTCCATTTGAGTTAAGTGACGGGGCAATCAATCTTTGGTTGGAAGGGTGGAGAGAAGGAGTCTTGTGCTCCTCCTGGAGGCCAGTGTGAGGAATTTTCTCTTCCTTTATAAATTGATAAAAACAGAGTGCTATTGGGTCATGATCAGGTCGCCTTTACCTAACCTAAAGAGATGGTTGAGTTGGTGAATCAATGACAGCTTCCCCTGCTCTGCACAAGAACCTGGCCACTCCACCTGCATGCAACCTCTAGCAGATGAACCTGGGAGGTAGACAGAATGTCAGTCATGAATGGGGTTAGATACTGCTCTACCACTTAATATATATTGTGACTTATGTGAAGTTAGGTAACCTCCACACACCTCTGTTAAGGATTAAATGGAGCAATACAGGATAAAGCACATAGAAACATAACATCATTATTATTATTAGTAGTAGTAGTTGTATAGTACTAGTAGTAGTAGTAGTAGTTATTCTAATAGCTAGTATACTAGTAGGAGTAATATAGCAGTAATAGTAGTAGAAGATCTATATTGTGTGTATCAAGTTCTAGGACAATCAAGCTAATCACATTGTCTTTATTATTTCAGGGACACTTTAACCAGGAAAACCATAATAAGGCTATTTATATAATGAATCAAATTATCATATCACTATTCTAACCCACTTTGTGTTGATTGAAATCTCTGAATTCACCTGGATAGCCCAAAAACACATGAACACCATGTTTATCTCTTCTCACTTCAGATTTTCCTCAGTGTCATAGTGGGAGCTTTAAATCTTGGCAATGCATCTTCTTGTTTGGAAGCCTTTGCCACTGGACGTGCAGCGGCCACCAGCATTTTTGAGACAATAGACCAGGTATGTAAAGGCCAAAGGTAAAGGCTATTCATAGGTTGGGGGTGGGAAGAGGAATGAACTAAGGAATTTACCCTCAGTGTTAAAAACTATCAGGAACTATCAGAATGCCCTTAATTCAGCAATATTCAATAAGTGCTGTCATGAGCCTGACCCTGTTCTGAATTGGGAGTGCAAGAGTGAAACAGAACCAATAAGGCACCTGCTTTCATATCATAACTGGGAAACAGGCAATAGAAAAGTAAGCACATTTATCGGGCTGGCATAGCTCAGGTGGTTGAGCATCGACCTATGAACCAGGAGAACACTGTTTAATTCCCGGTCAGGGCACATTCCTGGATTGCAGGCTTGATCCCCAGTGTAGGGTGTGCAGGAGGCAACTGATCAATGATTCTCTCTCATAATTGATGTTCTTATCTTTCTACATCTCCCTTCCTCTCTGAAATCAATAAAAGTATTTTTTTAAAAAGAAATAAGCACATTTAAAGAGAAGATAGTATTAAATAGTACACTGAAGGAATTTAAATAGGTCAATGTGATAGCAATTGGGGGTGGAAAGGAGTGTTTAAATTAAGTGATGATGATGGCATTATCTCTGAGGAGGTAGTATATGAGCTGAGAACCAAAGGAAAGAGAGTTGGCCCTGCAAAGGGAGACTGGGGGTGGTGAATGGGAGGGTATTCATAGAAGAAAGGCCTTCAGTTTGGAAAATAGCTTGGTGAATGCAAGAAGCTAAAACAGGGCCAGTGTGATGAAACTGAGTGAGCAGGGGACGGAGGCTAGAGGGATGGGAAGGGGCCAGATCATGCAGGACTTTAAAGCCAAGTTCACACAATTGGATTATTTTGTAAATGTGATGGAAAGTCTGTACCAGTTTGAAAAGGACAATGATAGTGTTGCTAGAATTTTTCTAGTTAATCTATTAAATCATTGGAGGTCAAGGTAGAAAGTCAAAATCCAAGAACAGAAGGGGAAAATGGCAACATGTTCTTTCCCTCTGAAAAAAATGCCCTGGGCTAAGAGTCAGAAGCCCAGTAAATCCAAGAATGCTTTGTGCGTTCCCTAAATCATAACTAGGTGGTGCTTCGTGGGTTCCCTAAATCATAGCTATTTATGAGGCATATAACCTTCCTGAGAAAATTTCTCATCACTTCATCCATTTTATACTTTGGGGTTTTATGTATTGGGATATAAAGAGATTATTGAAAACCACATAGGCCTGTTGAATGATCCAAATTCTCATTCTTGGGTTGTTATATGCTCAAGTAAGATGATGAGTCTAAAAAGCCCCTTAAACTGTGTCAAAAAATTAAGGCATTTAAAAATTATTTTATTATCTTTATTGGAGACCCAAGAAGAAAGTAGGTTACACTATAGCCCCAAATAGAGATATGGTAATGAATTTCTCTCACTAGTGTGGAAGAGTAAGAAGCTGACCTGGGGATGTCCTGGTAGCAGGAGAGGACCCTTGTCTGATGAACTGGAATGGTTAAGTTCTAGATTAGGCTCACTACTAACAACAGCAGAGGTGAAATTCAGCAAATCAACTCTAAGTTGATAGTGTTTGAAGACATCCCCTGAGGACATTCAGTTACTCAAATCTTAGACCCCAGAGTGGTTGACTAGTTGTGTGGCCTTAGGCAAGATACTTAACCTCTGAGATTTCTCAACTTCCTCAAGTGAAAAAATGTCTTGTTAGGTTACAGTGACAATTACATAAATGAAAAAAAGCACACTAAAACACCTAGTGCATTATCTTCCATGGTATTTTAGTAATATAATTATGCGTAATAATCTTAATATATAGATCAGTGCTATATATTATATTAGTATGTTGTTAAATAATAATGTCATAGTAACATGTCAATAAATAATTAAATTAAATAAGGTGATATATAATTTTTATTAATTGGCATAATATTTTATATAAATTAAAATTAAGTATATATTAGTTATTTATATTATATATTATATATTATTATATTATATTATACTAGTGGCCCTCGTGCACCGGGTAGGGGTGGGGGGGTGTTCCTCAGCCTAGCCTGTACCCTCTCCAATCTGGGACCCCTTGAAGGATGTCTGACTGCCAGTTTACAGGGATCAGGCCTAAACCGGCAGTCGGACATTCCTCTTGCAATCTGGGACTGCTAGCTCCTAACCACTCACCTGCCTGATTGCCCCTGCCGGCCTGCTTGCCCCCAACTGCCCCCCGCTGCCGGCCTGCTCACCCCCAAATGTCTACCCCTCCCCCGCCAGCCTGATCACCCCCAACTGCCCCCTGTGCCAGTGTGCTTGCCCCCAACTGCCCCCCCCCTGCTGACCTGCTCGCCCCCACCTCCCCTCCCCTCTGGGCTGCTCGCCCCCAACTGCCCCCCTGCTGGCCTGCTCACTCCAAACTGCCCCCCACATTGTCCTGATCACCTCCAACTGACCCCCACTGATGGCCTGCTCACCCCCAACTGGCCCCCCTGCTGGTCTGCTTACCCCCAACGGCCCCGCCCCCCACCAGCCTGATCACCCACAACTGCCATCCCATCCTGGCCTGATCACCCACAACTGCCCTCCCCTCTTGGCCTCTAACCACCTCTACCTCAGCCCCGCCACCATGGCTTTGTCCAGAAGAACGTCCGGAAGGTCTCCTGGAAGGTCTCCCAGTCTAATTAGCATATTACCCTTTTATTAGTATAGATAGAGGCCTGGTGCATGAGTGGGGGCTGGCTGGTTTGCCCTGAAGGGTGTCCTGGATCAGGGTGGGGGTCCCGCTGGGGTGCCTGGCCAGCCTGGGTGAGGGGCTGATGGCTGTTTGCAGGCTGGCCAAGACCCCCAGTGGGGGCCCTCACCCCATGTGGGTGTGGCCAGCCTGGGTGAGGGGCTGATGGCTGTTTTCAGACTGGCCATGGCCCCCGGCGACCCAAGCTCTTAGCCCCTCCATTTTTGCTTTTTTTTTTTTTTTCAGTGCCTCCTTGAGCGGAGGCCAGGGCTGGCTGGAAGCAGGTATCTGGGACTTATTTATCTTCTATAATTAAAACTTTGTAGCCTTGAGCTTGAGCGGAGGCCAGGGCCAGCCAGGGTGGGCAGGAAGCTTGGCTTTCTCCATCACTGGGGGCAACCCAAGCCTCCTGCTTGCTCCAGCTCCGTGGCCGCCGCCATCTTGGTTGGGTTAATTTGCATACTCACTCCTGATTGGATTGTGGGTGTGGCTTGTGGGCGTGGCAGAGGTATGGTCAATTTGCATGTTTCTCTTTGATTAGATAAGATGTTAACATATATAATATAATACAGATAAAATGTATATGTATATTAATATATAACATAATACATATAACATATTATATACTAATATATTATATAGTAACATAGCATAATACCATTAATATATCATAATATAATATCTCCATAAATGCTAATTATTATTATTAATAATTATTTAATGTGGAAGAAACTTATCTTTAGCATATCTCTGCAATGTCTTACCTGGTTGTTATTCTCTTTTATGAGTAGATTCAAACTGAGATGGACAGTAAATGCATCTAATACATGTTTTTGCTATATCCCTTTTACATTCCCTTCCAGAAACCTGTTATTGACTGCATGTCAGAAGATGGTTACAAGTTGGATCGAATTAAAGGTGAAATTCAATTCCACAATGTGACCTTCCACTATCCTTCCAGACCAGAGGTGAAGGTAAGTGCCAATCTTTCCTCCAGGAACAACAGGATTTTATTCCTGATGATTCATTTCCAGAGCCATAAATTGCTTGTTTTTCTGAAGCATGATTCAGTTTCCAGGAACATGGAACAGAAGCATGTTTCTCTGGAAGTGTCCTTGGGTGTCGTATTATTTCTTAGGCACCAAACCATATTCTTTCATGATGACAATGCTGTGCAAACCCCTTTGGTAAGAACACAGTCTGGCAGCACTTTCTGGTTAAGTCACCTTTATGACTCTGTTGAAATGAGTGTGTCAGGCCCTGTCATTGTAGCCATGAGTTCAATAAAATGCAAGGCAATCAGAACAATTAAGAAGTACAACTATGTCAAACCACCTCCTTAGAGAGTGCAGAAGGTAGAACACTCAGAGCAGGTAGGATATGAAGTGGCAAAGGAAAGCTACTGTCTTTGCAGTTTTTTACTTCCTATCTGTAATTTCATCAGGGCCAATATATCAGTCCTTGGTGCAAAGGTAATCTTATGATATGCTCATAGTCACCCATGGTGAAGAAAATTTGGTTTTCCTGTACCTAATGAACAAGTATCTTTAAAGGCAATTTACTCTACAGGAAAATTAGGATCTACTCCCCCTGAATAAATTGTCTTTGAAATGAGACTTTTTCCTAATTTTAACAGAGTACCTCTAGCCACCCTTTCCTAATAATATTTCTGTTATCCCCACAGTACTAAATCCCATGAAATTAATTTTGATAATGCATATCTATAATGCAGATAAACACACACATATATGCATATACACTTACATTATCCTATATGATAAAGAGGTAATATGCAAATTGACCCTCACACCCTCACGTCACAAGGTGGCCACCCCACGTCATTACAAGATGGCTGCCCCATCCTCACAATTAAACAAACACAATATCCTCACAAAGCATCCTAACTTGCAGCTTAGCTGCTAACATTGTTCTTTTCTTTTCCCTGCAGATTTTAAATAACCTCAGCATGGTCATCAAACCAGGGGAAATGACGGCTGTGGTAGGATCCAGCGGAGCTGGGAAGAGCACAGCCCTGCAGCTCATCCAGCGATTCTACGACCCCAGTAAAGGCATGGTGTGTGTCTTCCAGAAACTCCTCACTACAGGGGATGGGAAAGTGCAAATGGTGATAACTTAATCAAGCCCAAAGGCTTAGCATACACTGAGACTGACACATGCGGGGTTGACTTAATGATTTTGACTGCTGTGGCTGCACTAATTCCCTGCATGACCTTGTTCACTGAACAACAAGTCCATTCTCTGATGGATACATTCCAAGTGGCTGCCTCCTCAGTGAACTAAAGTTTTCATTTATTTCTTTGTATAATAACAAAATTATTATAGTTCTCCTGAAGCTCTTCAAATGCTAAGTATAGGAAAGCTTCCATGGCCAGAATTAACAGAGAACAGTTATTACAGCTTTGAGAAGTTAGGTTTTAAAAAAATTATATAAATTCACAAGTTACTTAGTCTTTTTCCCCCTTGTGTTTGATTATAAGCATAAACTGAAAGTAAGAAAATAAATATAATAATTTCAATTTATTTATCACATATTATAATTAAAATATTTTATAAAAATTACTTATTTTCACAATGATTATCAAAGGTAAATATCATTTTACAAATGAGGAAGAAGAGTCAGAGAGATTGAGAGTTGCCCCCAATTTAAACCCAGGTCTGTTAAGTGCCAAGGGCTTTTCACTCTCTAAATCATTCTTATTAAGATAAAATTGTTTGAGTACATATTAAATACTTGAATGCAATGAATTCTCTATAGTGCATGTACTATTACACTAACATGGCAAACAAACCAGAATTTTCCTATGTCATAGACATGTCATTCTCTGATTGGATATTCTTGGCCTCATACCAGCATAACTATACTCTAAATATATTAAAATCATGGTTTCTTGATGTAATATTTTAATATTTGTGCTAATAGTAGTTTAATTTAATTTTCTCATCCCACTCACAGTTTCAATTGCTGTTGAATAGCAAAGTACTATTTTGGTGAATCTAGCCAGAAAGTAAGCTTTACTATAAAACATATATACATGAGAGGAATCATTGCTTATTTTCATTGCATCTTTTGAAGTCCATTTTAGGTCACAAGTCAAAACATAGTGCCTGGCCACAGTGGCTCAGTGGTTGACCATTGACCTATGAACCAGGAGGTCACAGTTCAAGTCCCAATAGGGCACATGCTGAAGTTGGGGGCTTGGTCCCCAGAGGGGGGCGTGCAGGAGTTAGCTGACCAATGATTCTCTCATCATTGATGTTTCTATCTCTCTTTCCCTCTCCCTTCCTCTCAGAAATCAATAAAAATATATATTTTAAAAAAACATAGTAAAAATATTCAAAGTATGGTGAATAACTGACTGTATTCTTTTTGTTGTTGTTAATCCTCACCTGAGGATATTTTTCCATTGATTTTTTTTTTTTTTTTGAGTTAGTGGAAGGGAGAGAGAGAGACACATGTGACTGTACTCTTTATTGAGGAAGTAAAACCCTTTGCCAATCACGTTAAATTAGGTGACCTTTACATCATTTATGTTTCTACAATGAATTGTCCTATAGCTATATTTGATTTCCACTATACTAGTATATTGTCATTCTTATATAAGCAACAATATCATAAGAGGAATTGTTTCTGTTACCATCTTGTTGATCTCTACTTTTTCTCCCCATGGGTTAAGTACAACATAGTATTACGATCCAGACCCTGAAGGATTCTGAGAGATGTGATGTTGTGCTCACGTTCTCTAGGTGACTTTGGATGGCCATGACATTCGCTCTCTTAACATTCAGTGGCTTAGAGCTCAGATTGGAATTGTGGAGCAAGAGCCTGTTCTGTTCTCCACCACCATTGCAGAGAATATTCGCTATGGCCGAGAGGGGGCGACGATGGAAGATATAGTCCGAGCTGCCAAGGAAGCCAATGCCTATAACTTCATCATGGAGCTGCCACAGGTACCCCTAGCCTCTCATTCCAGAGGGAAACTCATGAATGGTAGAAGGGAAAAAAGTCCTAGGAGATGTATTTCTTTTCATTTGAATCCTAAATCATTAAATTCTTAATGTCATGTTTTTGTGTCAGGCTGGAAAAGTACCCATGAGTTTTCCCCTTTGTTTGAAACCATGTTGTTAATCTACTAAAAGTCTACCAAGCTGGGGAACATTCTTTTAAAAGCTCCCTTTGACATAGATACAATTTCCTTATTCTATCTATTAAGCATTTGCCAAAGCAGATGATAAATTTGTTATGTGGCAATAACTTGCACAATGCTCTTTTGATTCTCCCATTGTTGTTTAATTTTCTTGAACTTAGGTGGCTAATATGTGTCCTCAGCACTGTATCTAACACATTCCAAAATTCCCCCTTTTTCATCATTTTCAGCAACAATGACAACAAAACCAATTCCATATTATTATATGAATTTTGCTTGCTGCTAATGGTTAGCTAAGTCAAAGAAGCATTGTTATTCGTTAAAACATATGCTAGTATAGTGCTTACTACAAACCAGGCATTCTTCTAAGCACTTTAATCTATTAATTCATTTAGCCCTCTGAGAGGTCAAATAACTTGCTCAAGGCAGGAGAGACAAGGTTCACACTCAGGTGGTCTGGCTCCAGAGTCTGTACTCTAGAACAATTTCTAGCCCACCTTCTAAATTTCCTGTACGAATAGGATTACAGCCACGAGTATGCTAGTAATATAGTCTAGTGATTAAAGAGCATAAAACTCTGGCATCAGACTTCCTCCATACAGGCCCCAGCTGCTCTCCACTTGCCAGCTTTATAAACTTGGAGAGGTTACCTTACCCCCTTGCACCTCAGCATTTCCTTATCTATCAACTGAGGGGAATAGTAGCACCTACCTCATGGGACATGTGAGGACTAAATGAGATGATATGTGTAAAGCTCAGCTCTGTGCTTTCTTTATACATGGTGGGTGCTCAACTCACATTGGTTAATAATATGCAAGATAAGAGTCTGACCTGTTGTGAGGTTCCAATATAATGCTAGACATGCAAGATACTTGGCAACTGTTTGCTGTCGATGGTGATGATTATAAAGGTGGTTTGGTATTTCACAATATAAAGACAGCTTTAGCATTGTGTTTTTCTGTGTTGTCTAGCTAGAGAAAAGAGATGAGATCTGATAAGTGCTCTAATCCACTAAAATGGATTTTTAGGGTCTCAATCAACTTTTAGCTTGGTGGAAACATTTTATTTGAAGTTGAGCTAACCAGAAACATTTATAAAGCCAGTGAACCTGGGAATAAGAGATTAAATCAATTTCTTTATCTTAAACACAAATATTGATGAGAACTTTCTCAGGAAAGGGTATTTCAGTAAAAGTTAGACCTATGAAAATTCATGCTTGAGGAGGAAGCTAGAAAGGACCTCATGATGGATTAGTCAGGAGTCTTCAAATTCTTCCCATTCATTACTGGGATCACTTTCTTCCTAGAAATTTGACACTCTTGTTGGAGAAGGAGGAGGCCAGATGAGTGGTGGCCAGAAACAAAGAGTAGCCATTGCTAGAGCCCTGGTTCGAAATCCCAAAATCCTGCTTTTGGACATGGCCACCTCGGCACTGGACAATGAGAGCGAAGCCATGGTGCAGGAGGCATTGAGTAAGGTTTGTTGAAAGTCTGAGTTCATTTTACATGTGGAAATGTTTGTGCTGTTGTAGGAAAAGTTGCTTATTGAGGGGATGAGAGGAGAGAGAGAGAGAGAGAGAGAGAGAGAGAGAGAGAGAGAGAGAGGTGCTACATGGGTCGGTGTATCCAGTCTGACTGTTTAGAAAACATTGACTCCAATGTTCCTCACTGTTGAACAGAAGACAGTTATGATTTGCTCCCAGAAGTTGCAAATGTAAAAGTTAAAATCTTGTTAGGTCTAACTTAAAGTCTGTGAGTTTTATTTTATTTCTTTTTTAATCCTCACCCGAGGATATTCTACCATTGATTTTTTAAAAAGAGTGGAAGAGAGAGGGAAAGACAGAGAGAAATATTGATGTGAGAGAAACACATCGATTGGTTGCCTCCTGCACTCTTCCTGGCCAGGGTGCAAGCCAGGGAGAATCCTGCACCCGAGGTATGTGCCCTTGACCAGAATCGAATCCGGGAACCTTCAGTCTGCAGGCCAGCGCCCTATCCACTGAGCCAAACTGACTAGGGCAAAATCTGTGAGTTTTAAATTTTCCTTTTTTGTTTTTAGCTGTTGAGTAATATCAACAACTGGACAAACAATGTGAGAAAGTGTGCTGGCTATTTCTAATGTCTGCACAGCCGTTTAAGGATTCTCCCAGGGAATGAGGCTCTGACTTACTTGTGGATTCAGAGATGAACAAAGGTCGATGCCAGCTCTGTCTTACAGTCTCATTTAATGGTGCACTATGCATTGTTACAGATTCAGCATGGGCATACCATCATTTCAGTCGCTCATCGCCTATCCACGGTTAGAGCTGCAGATGTCATTATTGGTTTTGAACATGGTGCAGCAGTGGAAAGAGGCACACATGAAGAATTGTTAGAAAGAAAAGGAGTTTACTTCACTCTAGTGACTTTGCAAAGTCAAGGAGATCAAGCCCTTAATGAGGAGAGCATAAAGGGTAAGTGCCTTTTTCATTATGCTTATATGTTGTATTAAATAGTTAATGTATTAATGCTTTATGTTTTTCTATGCATTTTAATGTACACTGTCTTATTTGTTCTCCCAAAAGCCCTTGAAGACATTATACAAATGATAAAGGAAAGGACAGGCACTCAGGAGGTTCAGTTATTTGATCAAGTCATAGAGCCCAGGTGTTCTGTTGAAGAACATTCAACTTCATCCCTCCCTCTTGCCCCACTCCCCCTCCCCGCCACACACATACTTTGCAAATAAGAGAGACTCCCTATAGTGTCCTGCATACAGTAGGAGCTCTGTTTTTGTTGGTTAAGTGGATGAATCAATGACTAAAATGTTTTGTGCTTATTTTCACTAGTGTAAATAGATATTTCAGGCCCTAGCACAACTTCTCTTTTTCAATCTGAATTTTCAGTTTTGGTGGTTTATCTTAACCTACATTAATCAACTACTCCATACTTTCTCTACCATGTCAGATATCAATTTTTTGAATTCCACTGGGTATAATTGTATAGTCTGTAACTGTATATAATAATATGGCTATATACATATAACATGTGTGATTTATTCTGAAATGATTTTTTTTAATTTGGTGAGTCTATCATTTTTTTCCTACTTCTAGTGGGCTTCCCTTAAGATTTTTATGATTTATGCAATAAGATATTTGTTTCTGTGGTGATAACACATAGGTTATTATACATACGCAGTTTGAAAGATTCAATCTTGCTAAGTATTTTGAAATTTTTTGTTAGAATGTGCTGGACAAGGACTATTTTACTTATTGCAATAAAGTTAATAGTTAATGTCTGTTTTAGCATCAGACATGGTAATTATGTGCTAGGCAAGTATAGTAAGTAATTTTATTTTGATATGGTTCTGTTTATTGCATACACTAAGGAATCCCTCATGCTGTGTTGAAATAGGAAAAGATGACACTGAAGGTGCTTTACTCGAGAGCAAACAGACCTTCAGCAGAGGGAGCTACCGGGCTAGTTTAAGGTAAGTTCGAGCCATGGGGCAGATTTTAAGGTTTTCAAATATTCTTAGGATGCTTCTTCAGCTACGACCCTTAGGCAACATTTTGGTTACTACCAGGAGAACCCTAAGCCCAGGCCCAAGTCTTGTCATTCTTGCAAATAAATTCTTGGTTGCTATATTGACAGTCCTATTTCTAATTAATGGTGAGTTTTTGTTTAACTTTAGCTTCTCATCTTATTAGGGTTAGGGTTATGATAGAGATGCTCTATAGTTAAAATGTTGTTTATTAAACTTAGAAACGTGGTTGTTTTAGAAAATATCTGTATTGAGTCTTTCACACCAAAGCTAACTGTGGTATGAATTACCATCTTACATGGAGGTCAAATTCATTTCTTTAGCTCTTCTGAGTTGCAATTGAATTCAAATATTTCTTCCAGAGTAATCCTCTGAAGTCAAACATGCTTTAATTAGATGAAATAAGAAATTCATCCTATATAATAAAGAGGTAATATGCAAATTGACCATCACTCCAACACACAAGATGGCCACCCCCATGTGGACACAAAATGGCTGCCACAAGATGGCCAGCAGGGGAGGGCAGTTGGGAGGGATTAGGCCTGCAAGAGAGGGCAGTTAGGGGTGACCGGGCTGGCAGAGGAGGGCAGTTGGGGGCAACCAGGCCTGCAGAGGAGGACAGTTGGGGGGACCCAGGCCTGCAGGGGAGGGCAGTTGAGGGGGACCAGGCCGGCAGGGGAGGGCAGTTGGGGGCGACCAGGCTGGCAAGGAGGGAAGTTAAGGGTGACCGGGCCAGCCGGGGAGGGCAGTTGGGGGTGACCAGGCCTGCAGAGGAGGGCAATTAGGGGTAGCCAGGCTGGCAAGGGAGGACAGTTATGGGTGACCGGGCCAGCCAGGGAGGGCAGTTAGGACCAATCGGGCCAGCAGGGGAGCAGTTAGGCATCGATCATACTGGCAGGGGAGTGGTTAGGGGGTGATCAGGCTGGCAGTCAGAGTGGTTAGGGGCAATCAGACAGGCTGGCAGGCAAGCAGTTGGGAACCAGCAATCCTGGATTGTGAGAGGGATATCCGACTGTCTCTCTCACAACGGGCAGTTGGACATCCTTTGAGGGGTCCCAGACTGAAGAGGGTTCAGGCTGGGCTGACGCACCCGCTCCCCTCCCCCCGTGCACTAATTTCATGCACCGGGCCTCTAGTCCTAATATATAAAAAGCCAGGGGCCATCACGGCCTAAATGACTGGATGGATGACTGAACAGCAGGCTGCCGGTGGGAGGGAGCTCCCTCCTGGCCCTGGCTGGGGTGCAGCAGCAGTGGGAGGGAGCTCTGAGCCCCGGCTGGGGTGCAGCAGTGGGAGGGAGCTCTGAGCCCCGGCTGGGGCATGGCAGAACTCTGGGTCTTGCGTGATCAGGGGTGTGGCCAGCCTTCAAACTGGACCCTGACAGGAGGGAGCCCCATTCTTCGCAGAATCAGCCATTGGACAGCTTGCTGTCAGCAGCCTGCCAGCCAGGAATCCCATTCCTCTGCACCCTGGACCCTGACAAGAGGGAGGAGGGAGCCTCCTGGTTTTTCACAAATGATTGGTAACCTCCTGGTTTTTTCACAAATGATTGTTTGCATCAGTGTTGTTTTTACATGATGTTTTTGTTGTTTTTATATCATGTCTTTGTTGTTGTTATATCATGTTGTGATTGTTTATTTATTAATAAATTTATATATTATTTTCATATACATTTTTCTAATTTTCTTTCATCTCTGACACTTCTATTATGGAGAAAGGGAAAATAGCTATATTAAAATATTCCTCTAATTAATTCCCTTTTAATGTACACAAATTTTATGCACTGGGTCACTTAGTTTTCTAATGTTTAAAGGTAATTTCCCCAAACATCAGCTATGTATTTATTTAGTTTTTATTTTAGGTATTTATTTTTCTATGGATAAATATATGGGTATTCACTCTCAAAACATAATTTTATTGTTGTATGCTATTAGCAAGACTGTAAATTTAGGCTTCCATTCTGGTTTAAGAGTTTTAATAAAATAATTTCTTTAATATTAAAAGACTGTGAATTAAGAAGAATTCTGCTTAGGAACATTGTCCATATTAATGAAAATGTTATTAAAGATTTTTTTTTAAAGTTAGGATACTACAGTAGGCAATGAACTGACACCATATTTCTCTAACATTTTCTTACATTTCTAGATCATTTAATTCAGGACTTGCTCATTCAAGATAAATAGCTAATCATTTATTGAAAAATGGCTAAAGAGCTTAAAACAAAACATTCAGGTAACAACTTTAAGTAGTACAAACATAAATTTATTTATTTTTAATATTCAAAGGGTAGTTCACTAAGTTTATGCTTAGAGTTTTTTATTTTTCCTTTGGAGAACAGATCATTCAGGAAAATTTCATGAAATGCTAGTTTTATTGAATTTATTGAATTTAGAAAAGAATAAATTGATAGCTTGATGAACCAAATTCCACCTGTTCTAAGTAGTCTACTTACAATCTATTATTAGGACCAGATAACCATTTTAATACAAACATTTCCTATTTGACCATTTGTTCTCACAAAGTCTAGATTTTGGTGACTAGGATGAGAAATCCAGAAATACAATCTATACACAGAAAGAAGCTATTAACTTCCTGCAGAGAAAGATTTATAAGTTAAATGAAAAGATGGTTAAAAATACCTCATTGTGTAGACTGACAGATTTTTAATTTTTTTGCTAAAAGATGACAAAGTGGAATGTTAATTTGTATCTTATTTCCTTGCCTAAGGTCTTTCTGAAGGCCAAGTCTCTCTTTAGTTATAGATTTTAGGTTCAAGAACAATTTAATGGATGAAGAAATTAATTTTCTAAATAATAATGTTGAAAGCAAGTATTATTTATTCAGCTAATTTATTTCCCAATTTAGCTGCTTTTGTTTGCATTGAGAAGTACTAAAACAGCTTCTCAGAAAGGGAGTAGCAGATGTTGTAGGTTTCTGGAAGGGCTGAGGTAGAATTATAACTCTGGTGTTTATGGTAGATCAGAGGGCGAACTGCCTGGCAGGTAGGGTGCCTGCCTAGCTGTCTCATTGGGAGAGCCTATGCTATACAGGTGGATTGGTGTGGGGGATAGGAAGAGAGAGAGAGAGAGAGAGAGAGAGAGAGAGAGAGAGAGAGAGAGAGAGAGAGACTTATGAAATGTAAGATTAAAGTAGTAGAAATCCGAGGGGACAAGGATATAGGTCTTCCCATGCTCAGACTGGGAGGTAGTCAAGTATATCCTGATGCCTTCTCTTCATTTACTCCTACTATGGCTTCTAATGCTCTGAGTTTTATTTTAGACCCATGAACTTAAGTCTTAGCCCTATCATGCACTCTGCTCTCTCCAAGTGACACATGCCTATTCCTTACACCATCTGGAGAAGACAATTCCACCTTAGTTACCAAAACCAAAGAAATGACTCTGTTGCTATAGAGCTTCAGGTCAGATTGGGAGGGAAAAGGGGTGCCCCAGAGGAAGCCAGTTTGGTAGCAGGCAGTAGGGGTAAGGAGTGGCTTCATGCCTGTTCATAATGAGGTTTGGCAAGAGTTTGAATATGTAAGAGCAAGGAACAGGGAGGAATTGAGATAAATGCACCTTGTTTGAAACTGGGTGACTAAGAGGATGGCAGTACCATTAACAGAACGTAGTAACAAATCAGGTTAATTGAGTCAATGTGTTACTGCCTTTTCAGGAAGGCTAAATGAGCATGTGTAATAGGCAGGGTCCACCCTGATAATAGTGTTAGTCCAATTTCACCTGGATACAAATGATAGAAGCTTGTGAATGGTTCCATCTGGCTTGCACTAAGCAGTTGATATAGGTCTCTTCATCTCTTACATTGCTCTCTCACACCATATGACTTCCAATTAGGTGCTTCAATAAGGAAACTTCCCTCCTTCCAAGTCTTCAGCATTGCCTTTATCACTGAAGACACTATTTTCAAATGAATGAAAACCTAACTGGACCTGGTTTAACCTTTAAAGGGAGAGAAGCAGTTGACATAACTAAATAGTCCCAGGAGGATGCTTTGGCTTCAGGCGAGGCTGGGGTGTCAGTGATTTGTCCAAGTCTCTCTCCTCAGCTCTACTTTTTTTTTTTTTTCACTACTGGCTTTATTTTAGGGGAAGCTTCTCTCCTTAAGAGTTTCAACATAATTGCCATCAGCTCCCAATGCTACATATTCTCAAGCTTAATCTAGAGGAGAGTAGAATCTCTTTCCCAGAAATCACAGGAAAATGAAATAAAACAACCTGGACCAATCACTTCCTGTATCTGTCCTGGACTAGGTATATCTAATGAGTGTTCCTGTTCTCTCCTACTTCATGCTTCCGTTTACACTGTTCTCTCAATCAGAAATGCTTTTCCTTCTAGTTTACAAAAACCCAAACCCTGCCGTAGTCACCTCTTCCTAGAAGCCTCTTATGGTAACACCTGCCATACATTTCTTTTTCCTTTAAATTTTCATACTCTTTATTCAAACCTGCCTTCTAGCACTTAGCACATTCTTCCTTACATCAGGATTGGCTGTATATGTGTTGCTCCTCTATACGATTTAAGCTCCTTGAGGGAGAAGTCTGTCATTGATCAGTCTTTGTATCCCCCACAGCACCTGGAATATTGCATGCTGTAGGTGCCCAATAAACCCCTGCTGGATGAATGAATGAACACATCAAGTTAAATTATATTTCAATAAGATATTTGTTGTTTAAATGCATAACTAGGGGTGATATATAACCTGGAGAAAATCTCACTAGGGGTTCTATTTCCTCTCAGACTAGCTCATTTGTATAAAGGTGGCAAAACTTTGAAGTAAACAAAACATAAGGTGATTTTTGGGGGAGGGGAAGATGGGTAGATAAAAATACAGTGAGAAGGGAAGTAAAGGCAATGGCCTATTGCTATTATAGCAATTAGCAGAGCCATGTGGGTTCAGAATGGATTTGAGTCTTACACCTTTTCCTGGTAAACTAGTAGGACAACTTTGCCCTCCTTCTTTTTCTCCCTTCTGGGTCAAGGTCTAGCGTAAGGCCCAGAGCAACCCCACTGATTAATTCTGCCCTAAGAATAGCTCTGTCTAATCTAACCAGAAAGATCCCTTATCTGGTTACCAGGTGACCTGGAAAACATTTCTGTTTATTTGACATATGTCTTGTAAACTTGGATACCAGTTGACTTCTGTTCCAACCTGCCCGCAATCTACAGACTGTTTAATCTTTTTATTTACAGAGCTTCCATCCGGCAACGCTCCAAGACTCAGCTTTCTTACCTGGTACATGAACCTTCATTAGCTGGTGTAGATCATAAATCTACTTATGAAGAAGACAGAAAGGTCAGGCACCAAGCACTCATGGGGGAATAGAAGAAGTCTCTCCTAGGGACTATTGTATGCACTTTAAGCCTAGAATATGAGCTTTCAAGGCCTATATTTAGTAATATTTCACTGTCGGACTAAAGGGGAAAACACATTAAGACCTGATGGAAACTCTAAATTTTACACAATGTTTTTAAAGAAAGATATATTAATTACTTTTAAGAATGTGTGGTAACTAAAACTGGACTATTAATGGTAAATAGTTCTTAAATGTACCATTCTAGTAAATACAGGCAAATTATATGTACTCAGCAGGTTACTTCATTATGTAGGCATCCTTTAAAAATTTTTAATAATATCTGAAAACTTTTCCCCCCCAAATTTTAAGTCTCATTCTTAAATTGTAATAACCTTGGCAAAAGTGTTTGATCAACAAAGGTATTTGATAAGGCTAACCTTATACAAGTTATCACAAAATTTTTTAATTGACATACAACATACCTTACAAAATAACCCCCACAATAAGTCTAGTTACCATCTGTGGTAACTAATCAATACTATTAATTTTAACACAATTCAAAACACACAAAGATGAAAGAGATAGGAGAGGACTCAACCCATATCCTATATAATAAAAGGCTAATATGCAAATTGTCCCTTTGGGAGTTCGAATGGGAGACTGGGAGACTCGCTATGACGTGTGCTGACCACCAGGGGGCGGCACGGAATGTGGCAGGCAACCAGCAGCGGTGGGGCACTGAGGGAGTGAGGGAAGGAGGAGACGGGGAGGCCGGGAGGTGGGGAACCTGATCAACCCTGATCTCTGGCCAGGCCTAGGGACCATACCCTGTGCATGAATTTCGTGCACCAAGCCTCTAGTAGCAATATAAAACTTTCTTCACTGGGATGCATGTATCCAGAGCTGTTGTGGGCACTAACTTTCACATAAAGTGACCATCCTCCTCCTGAAATCATTGCACTTTATTCTTCAGCCCTGACACTCTCACTTTTGATCCCCCATTACTCTTCACATGACTCTTTTTATGGAACTCTTCTTATTGAACTTTACTAGTATTTGAGGTCATGTTGTCTTATCCCCTTGCTAAACTATAAGCTTCTTAAGGTTAGTGACTATCTATCATTTGTATTTGTATCAACTTGGGCACCTTGCTCAGTGGCTGCACCTAGTAGGACATCAGAAGGTTTTAAAACTAGTATAAAAAATGGAATTGTTACAATAAAATAAAGCCTAAACCACTATTTATCAAAGCAAATAAGTCGGAGAATATTTTAATTACAAGCACATTTATTATGCATGATGTAATTTCAAATTATCTTTAAAAATTCATTTTGGAAGTAATTGTTAGCATTTGCTCACAGTGACAGAATTAGAAGAAAGTACAGTACTATTTATGACCTTATGACTAAGAAGGACTCTTAAGGTTCTTTTTGGTTTCAGTGTATTAATCATGAATAGAAAGAGATTCCACTACCTAATATAGAGTTGTTGTAAGTATTTTTCATAGATGAGCAGCAGGATGAATCGCAGTGAGAGAAAACATTTAGCAAGCATGATTGCTTACTGCATTTTGCTGGTAAGGGCTCAAGCCCCCTTCTGGTTCTAGAAACAGGTATTTCATTGACGTTCAGGTGCTGCCACTAATAACTACAAGAAACATGACGTAGGGAGTTTACTAGAGCTTCCAGGGAGAAAGATCCAAATATGACATTGAAATTTCAAACACAGCAGCACCAATCATAGTCAATTTTTACATTTTTATGTTTTTCCCCCTAGTTTCTGGGTAAACATTTGGACAATAAAAGCAAGAGTTAGGAAGAAGAAAAAGGAAATGGGATTTTGCTGTTGTTGTTGTTGAAACTGGTAGATGGCCCAGCATAGTTGCAGAGAACAATTAGATTCCCTGGAGTCACATTCCCATGGAGTGCTTTGACTGCCTGGGAAAACTCCAAAGGGAGCCATTTAAATAAAGGGAAACAAATCAAATAGAGAGATTAGTTTTAGAGATATAACAATGCTCCATGTAATAGTCTACTCATTAGAATTGTAAATTAGAATGGAACAATTAAACTCAATTAAATGTTAACCAGTATGATTTTAAAAAGTGCCACTTTATATTCTCTCTCTAGTTAAGAAAGAGGAAGAAAATGACAGGGAAGCCAATGTGGTTTTGTTAAAACTCCAAAAGGAAAAGATCTTATGCTTCTATTAATACTGCTTGCTTGTATGATAATTATAATAGAGCCTTTTAGATTTAAAAAATTAAACATTTTTAAGAAGAAAACAGTAGACTACGGGTTAGTAAATTTTAACTCATGGAATTTCTAATCCTGGTACATTTTAAAGTATTTTAAACATTTGGGTTGTTCTAATCCCAAGTAAATTTTAAAGTATTTTTATAGTTAACTAAATTCTGGCCCAAACACTGGTGAAATTCCTCCTTTTTCTCATTTTGATGTAGAAGCTATAACCTTATCTTCTATAAAATTGGGAAATGTTATATCTTTTGTTGCCAAAGGTTTAATTACATAAAGAAGTTATCTCCACCTTGTGGTTTCTTAGAGTTTTGACTCCGAAAACTTAGAAGAGAAAGTCTCATAAGTCTGTTTCCAGA
The DNA here is from genome assembly GCF_027574615.1 of Eptesicus fuscus. Classification (NCBI taxonomy): domain Eukaryota; kingdom Metazoa; phylum Chordata; class Mammalia; order Chiroptera; family Vespertilionidae; genus Eptesicus; species Eptesicus fuscus. The sequence goes on along the minus strand of NC_072483.1, from coordinate 46,369,600 downwards.
CTCTAAGTGGTGAGTCTGGCTCAAGGTCTCATCGTTAGCTGGGTCAGAGCTGAGACTACAGCCCATTTCTCCTCACTCTCCAAGCTGCACTTTTGGCTCCCAGAAATGGGGTCTGATTTTAGTGGTAATGCTGATAAAATTCAGCATAGAATAAGGGGAAACCTGCAGGCTAGAGGTTTCAATCTCTGATATCTAGGCATCTCTTTCAGGAAAACTAGAAAAGGCAAGGTAGAATATAGAGGTAGGGCCTTGCTGGTGTGGCTCAGTGGATTGAGTGTCATCCCATGCAATAAGAGGTTGCTGGTTCAATTCCTGGTCAGAGCACATGCCTGGATTGTGGGCTCGATCCCCATTAGGGGCCATGTAGGAAGTAGCCCATCAATGTTTCTCTCTCATCGATGTTTCTCTATCTCTCTCTCTCTCTCTAATATCAATAAAAACATATTTTTTTTTAAAAAAAAAGAATACTGGGGTAGGCAAAAGTAGGTTAATAATAATAAATAATACAATAATAAATAGCAATACTACAAGAATAAACTCTATGTTTTGTATCCTCACAACTATGAATCTACTTTTGCTCATGCCTGTGTATATGAAATCAATTAAACTTGTTGGGTAGGATAAATGTCTTTCTACCCCTCTTGGTTCTTTAGGCTTTGTCTAAGGATTAAATTGGCATATGGGGGCTTCATGATAATATGAGGTTCAAAGACAGACAGACAATTGAGCCTTATATATCATCCAAAGCTGAAGGGAAGGCGTTAGGGGTCTGGGACTTCAAAGGGCAGGAAAAATTTCACAGGAAGACAGGAAAAGCAAATGTTTGCCGAGCTATGCAAAGACAAAGGTACACAGGGAGAATTTTGACAAGCAGGCCTTGCTAAATTCCGCGCTGTCTACCACACCTAGCTTATATTCTTTGTAGATATCTCTGCTTATATAGCTCCATTCCTGGAATAGGCCTCTATCTAAATTCTTTTAGGCAGTTAAGGGGGAGGTAGAAATCTGTTCCTGAGACTTTTGTTTCTTAAAAATAGCCTCAAATAATCCTCATACCAAAAAGACATATTTGGGGGGGGTGAAATCCTGTTCCCCTAAAGTGTCAATTACTAGAAACCCATCACTGCATCATAGCTAATGTATAGAATAGGGCTTAGGCCAGTGATGGCGAACCTATGACACGCATGTCAGCACTGACACGCGTAGCCATTTCTAATGACACGTGGCCGCTGAGGCGGCCGCATGCCGAGGATGAAACATTTGCGAAATAATGTTTTTTCCTCAAAGTGACACACTACCCGAGTTATGCTCAGTTTTTTGGCGAAGTTTGACACACCAAGCTCAAAAGGTTGCCCATCACTGGCTTAGGCATTTGTTTAAAAGGTATGACAGAGACAGGACCTTTCAAAGTGACTATCAGTATTTATTCATTTGAAGAACCTCTACTTCTTGTCATAGTTACCATTTCTTAAAGTCAATATTGAGGCAGAAGTTCCCATGAATTGGCATGCAGAAACCAGCATAACAAAATGTAGATAGAAGGGCATAAAATTTAAATAGGAACTTATATTTTCACCTACCTATACAAGGAGATAGAATGTACATACTACCCAAAGCATTCTATGGGTTCAATGCAATCCCTATTAAAATACCAACAGCATATTTCACAGATCTAGAACAAATACTCAAAAAATTTATATGGAACCAAAAAAGACCCCGAATAGCCATGGCAATCTTGAGAAAGAAGAACAAAGTCGGAGGAATCACAATACCAGATATCAAGTTAGACTACAAAGCCACTGTACTCAGAATAGCCTGGTACAGAATAGGCATATAGATCAATGAAACAGAACATTAGAGATGAGAAAAAAACTAAACACATTAAGTAAAGAGCCAATCTATCAAAAATGACAATATCCACTGATAGAAGCACCAAAGGTAAGGAGAATAAAGATAGTCCAGCCGTTTGCTTACCCCAAGAATCTGGCTGAATAAAAAGGCATAAAAATCAATCCAAGGCATTGTACTCAATTAATATTTGACAAAGGAGGCAAGAGCATACAATGGAGTAAAAACAGTCTCTTCAATAAATGGTGTTGGGAAAATTGGACAGGTACATGCAAAAACTATATATATAGTGTATTTTAATAGAAGAAAAAAATTATTATATATCTATATAAGCCACCTAAAATACTTTCTCAAATAAAGTGGGTAATAAATTAAAAAACTATTGAATACATGGGCCTAAGACAAAAGCACTGAGTAATATCTATAGCCAAGGAAAAATGATGGTAAAAATGAGGTTCTGAATATAATATTTGCCTTCAAGAAGATAAAAATTTGCTAGCTCTGACACTTTAATGGCAAATAAAAAGATCAGAATAGGGAAATATTAAAATAATCCTCACTCCCTGTGAAGAAAACGTGAAATTTAGAAATCCAAATAGATTACAGTTTAATTTTGGGTACTAATTAAGGTAAACCTTACAGAAAACATGTAAATGAGAATTGTTGACACAACTTCACAAATTTCAAGTTATTTTGCCTCTGTTTTAGATACACTGTCTTGCCTTGGGAACTTTGAAAATTTCACAAGTCCTCAAATACGTAAATACTACTATAACACAAATATATTTTTTAAATGAGGAGTTTATTTTTCTCAAAGATCCAACATATTTATTTCTCCCCAAGAGTCAATGCATATGCAATTGTGAAATGAGAACTATAAACTCACTTTCAGACGAGTAGCCCCTCTAGGCTCCTTCCTTCCAGTGACAGCTGGGTCTCAAGAAATTGAAAACCAGTCCTCACGAAATAACAAATCACCACTCCTTATAGATCTTTGAGGTCCCCATAACCAGTCAAAACATGACTCTTCCACCTGTGAATGCTGAAGGGCCTGCTATATATATATTAAAAAAAAAGTATGTAAAAACGTGTCTGTGTGTACATTTGAATGATTAATCTAACCCTCTCTCCCCTCCAGGACAAGAACGTTCCTGTGGAAGAAGAAATTGAACCTGCCCCCGTTCGAAGGATTCTGAAGCTCAATGCTCCAGAATGGCCCTACATGGTGGTGGGGTCTGTGGGTGCAGCTGTCAATGGGGCAGTCACACCCCTCTATGCCTTTTTATTCAGCCAGATTCTTGGGGTAAGCAAACGGCTGGACTATCTTTATTCTCCTTACCTTTGGTGCTTCTATCAGTGGATATTGTCATTTTTGATAGATTGGCTCTTTACTTAATGTGTTTAGTTTTTTTCTCATCTCTAAAGAATTAAAATGCCTCAAGTATCGCATCACCTAGAAGGTAAGAAGGCGAAGCTAAGCACTGTCATTTGGGCTGGCAGGACACTCATCGTCGTCAAGTCTGTAAAAACTGCACTAAGGCTCCAAATTTAATGTTAGAAGAGGGCAATTTATCTACATGCAAACCAAATCAGAATGCAAACAGGTTTGTCGAATAATACAGGAGAGTTTTAGGGCTATTTTAATCTTGCTGAACAGCTGAGGTACAAAGTTTTACTTACAATAGCAAGTATTAGAGTACATTGTGTAATTCGCTGCTTTCCTGCTGATTAGAGAGAAAATGAGAAAAGGAGAATGAAGTAAAATAGGAATGGGAAAATATTAAATTTATGACAGTTTTTCACTGCCTAGACCTTTTGAATATTCTCCATCTGACTTCATTGCTATAATAAAAAATAACTACAAACAGTAATTAGACACTAGCTAACCACTTTCATATAACAGTACATTAACCTCTCCTAATAACCACCTGCAGTGTTCCCATTTTACAAAGAAGCAAACCAAGGCATAGAGAACTAAGGATAGCAAGTAGTGAGTCTAAGATTCAAATCCAAGCAGTATGACTATAGAGTCGGGTTCTAATAGAACGTTATCAGTGCAAAATTATTTATCAAAATGCTATCAAGTTTTCTTGAAATTTACACACACACACACACACACACACATTATCTTGTGAGGTCAACAGGAAGGCAAACCTAGAATCTAGAGAACTTTATTACCTTGTTCAAGGTAACACAGGCATTAAGTTATGGGGCCAGGACTAGAACCCAGCCTTTCGGAAGCCTAGTCTAAAGGATCTGCCATCACACCACACTGTCAGAGCTTAGTAGGAGTCCTAAGTTTTAGTTATTCTGTCTCTGTGTCTGTTTCACTCTCTGTCTCTGTATCTCTCTGTCTTTGTCTCTCGCTCTCTCTCTCTCTCTCTCTCTCTCTCTCTCTCTCTCGCTCTCTCTCTCTCTCCTTGTCTCTCTAGCAGAGCTCCTGACCAGAAAAAAATGTGCCCACATGCATGAGTTGTACAGAAAGACCTGGATAGTCCACAGACAAAATCAAGTCAATTGTGTAGGAGGGCCCCAGCCTGGGCTTCAATTTCCACACTGCCCCCTTGTGGTAAGTGAGGAAATCATGTTCACTTCAGGGAGAGGTAATTGGAAACATAAGGACCTTCAACTCTGATAAATTGAATTTCTGGTTATGTAAAACCTTTACGATGAAAATCTTTTAAATAATTAATTTATATACCTTAATGTCTATTAAGTGCAATGTTCTAAAATAATAGAAATGTTTGTTCACTCAGCAGATATTTGTCATCTGCCCTAGACACAGTGCTAAGAACTTGGAAATGCAGTTATCAGTCATGGTGTCTTCTTTATGGAGTTTTAAGTCTATGAGGAAGACAGACATTAAACAACAAATAAATCCACTCATCATCTCATTTTTCAACAAATATTTATTGATCACTTATTGTTTATCAGACACTGTTGCTGGTCTTGGGAATAGAGTGGTGACCAAGAAAATCAAAGCCCCTTCCTGCTCTCATAAAGCTGATATTCTAGTAGCGAGAAGCTCTGGAAATGCATTGTACTTAGCAGTGATGTAGATGTAGAAGGTGTAGGGGTTGGAGTTGAGTCTATAAAGACCCAAGACTATACCCTAGATGTTTGTTTTTAAAGTAAATCCAGGAGGTCAGCATCTTTGCTGATCATTTCCTTCTGTTTTATAAAAGTAAAATAAGGAATATACTCACCCAACTTCACTCCATATATGAGCTGCCGTGGAAAGAATCCTGGTTTTCCTGTCAGGAGACTTTACTCCTGAAACTGTCTCTGTTAGTTACTTACCAAATACTATATTTATTATTATTATTATTATTATTATTATTATTATTATTTGCTTTTGGTGTAGAATTCAGCAATTTCCATCAAAACCTAGCCAGAGCCCATAATTGGGGATAGGGGTAGGGTGGTGAGGGGGAGGGGGAAGGGGGTGTGGAGGGAGAGGAGCTTCACAACTCATATACCCTGGGATCCCATCATACCACTTCTCTAGGCCTCTGTTTCCTGAACTTTAACATGAAAGACTGACAAAGATAATTTCTAAGACACCTTCCAGCTCTAGTGGTCTATGAAATGGCCAAGACAGAAAAAACTTGATTATTCATCTATAACCCCTGCCCACATAGAGCACCCACTATTTATTGGTGCTGAGAATATTCTCTGTGATTCTTCTGGTCACAACCAGAAATCTTAGGAAAAACTTAGCTCAAGCAATTGAGCTGTTCACTTTAAGGGCTGCAGGATCAGAGTAGCAGGGTCTTGGTCTAGTTGGTGAAATCCAAAGTCTACTCATGGTTAATATCCTCACAGAGTTATATTTGCTAAGAGAATGATGCTAAACAAACTACTATTTTTCCTCTCTGGTAAAGAAGATTGCTTCTGTTTGTTTCTTAGCATAATTATCACATATTCATCAGTAGATTCATGATATTTTTATAATCATGAGTCAGATAATAGTCTGCTTTTAATTGCGCTATTTTCATTCTGACATATGTAAAGGGCACAATGTTCACAATTAGTGTATTGAGACAACAGTTTGGCACATGGACTCAGCGAATTATTGGGAATTATTAGGAGCCTGATTGCTAATCTAGTGAAGCCTCAATGTACATATAAGGCATAATTTATCTGACTCACATTCCCTGGGTCTTTTTGACTTGGAAAATGTGCCAAGTGTTCCAAGCACAGCAATTTGGATGGGGAGAGCATGAACTGTGGTGTTAGCTAGCCCTGGATTTTAGTAGGTCTTTGCTCTGAACTCTGTGCTTTTGAGCAAGGGGCTTCTCCCTGATGAGCCTTAGTCTCCTCATCTGTTACATGGGGCAAGAAAATCTACCTCACTGAGTTGTTTTAAGAATCCTGATTTAAGGAAGTCCTTACAAGTTAAATTAGGTTAAGCAACACATTTGGCATCTGGTAAATAGCAAGAGTGTAGTGAATGTTTGTTTTCACCTTAAACGGATTTCCATTACAAGAGTGGCACTGACGTATGTGCAAACCACTAGTCTAAGAACAGAGGAACCTATTGATGGATAGCTGTTTGGGTTGCAAGAACAAAGAAAGTACAAAGAACTTATGGGGCAGAATGTTATTTAAAAAAATTATGGATAGATAGATGACCATTTTTGCTCTGGACAGTTATGTGGATTTAACATTTACCAAATATTGTTTGTTTTAACACTGAGAAGATGGGTAATACCAAGAGCCAAAGAGTATGCTCAGAAGAAAACCATTGCACTGGAATCTGAAATATGGGCATTTCTTTATCCAATAATAACCACTAGCTACATGAACTTGCAAAAAAGACTTGATGTTTTGGCTTTAGTTTTCCATCTGGAAAATAAGAGTTAAACTGGCTAATCTACGGCTCTATACTGTAGTCTGTGATTATAATAGGTGACCTTAGGGAGGAATAGACATCGTGTCATCACAGTTTGGGTTTTCAGGGGATTTGTATAGTGCTTTAAAAAAGCAAACTGAAATATATCTTTAAAGTCCTGAACTTTTAAACTTTATGAAGTAAAAATGTGAGCTATTCTATGCTGGGTAGAATGACTGTGGTGACTCCTGAACCCACTTTTACTTGTATAAAGAACCATGAAGGCTCTAGAAACTTTCTGTCCTAGTAACCGTAAATCTCATTCATCTGGAACCCTTTTCCCACTTTGGAATTTGTGATAGTTAGAACTAGTTACTTTGGCCTGGCCAGCATAGCTCAGTGGTTGAGTGTCGACCTATGAACCAGGAGGTCACGGTTTGATTCCTGGTCAGGTTCGATCCAAGCAGGAGGCAGCCAATCAATGATTCTCTCTCATTGTTGATGTTTCTATCTCTCTCTCCCTCTCCCTTCCTCTCTGAAATCAATAAGATATATATTTTTAAAACATATATGTTGGCCTTACAAAAAAGGATCTGTTAATGGAGTAGTATACATTGTTTTCAGGATATTTATTTGACATATAGCAGGTACTCAATAAATACTTACTGAATAACTGGTTGCCTTTTAGCAATAAATAAGGATTTATTTTATAGCTCTATAATGTACGCTTTTTTTTTCTGAACTCTCCCAGTTTTCTCATTTAATCTGAATTAGGAAGGTTTTGTTGTACCTGAAACCCCTTTCACTGTAAGGCAATGCCATTAGAATATGGGGCTGTTATCTTCATTTTCATATTGCAACAGCTTAGTCCCCAATCCATTACCTGAGCATATGTCTGTAAGTGCAGAATATAGGTTCTTGTAAGTATAGTTTACTACTTAACATAGGCTAAGAAAACCCACTCACAATTTTCATAGTTTTTTGAAAATGTTTTCAGCGTCTGGTAATTTAGAGGCAACTTTTTTCTCTCCTAAGCCAATTCCAGTCAATACCTTGATAGCTAGCTGTATATATACATATACATATATATATATATATATATATATATATATATATATATATACACACACACACACACACATATATATATATATTCTAAAAAACTAATAATAGTCAATGTACCTGAGTGGGAACATCATCTTTATTGCATCTATTATTGAAGAAAGACAGAGGTCATAATACTTTGAGTTTTGTCCCAGACAACATTCTCAGATTCTCAAGTAACCTCTCTTCCTTCTTTCCTTCCTTCCTTCCTTCCTTCCTTCCTTCCTTCCTTCCTTCCTTCCTTCCTTCCTTCTTTCCTTCCTTCCTTCCTTCTTTCCTTCCTTTATTTTCTTTACCTAATTACATAAAGGATTTGAGGCATTTCATCACATTTTTTCATCTATATCAAAGGAAAGCCAACACAATTGCCTATATCAGACAAAAATTCTATAAATCATAACCATTGACTTTCATTCCTTTCCCACTGGGAATTAAAGTACACACACTCAAAGTTAACTTTGGTTTAATTACTAATAAACATTAATCACTTTAATATTTAAAGTGAAATCGTTTTTAACTCAATGCTTAAGAAAAATTTCTAAAAGAAATTTTATTTTTTGGTAATAATAAAATTACTTTCTTGTTTACTGTCTTGCAAAGACTTTTTCACTTCCTGATAAAGAAGAACAAAGGTCACAGATCAATGGTGTGTGCCTGCTTTTTGTAGCAATGGGCTGTGTATCCCTTTGCACTCAATTTCTGCAGGTAAGGAATTTCATTTTTAAATAAGTGATTTCGCTATTTCCCTCTTTTCCCTGCTAACATATCACTGAATACTCTTTTATGTTTTAGGGATACGCTTTTGCTAAATCTGGAGAACTCCTCACAAAAAGGCTACGTAAATTTGGTTTCAGAGCAATATTGGGGCAAGACATTGGCTGGTTTGATGACCTCCGAAATAGCCCTGGAGCACTGACAACAAGGCTTGCTACAGATGCTTCCCAAGTTCAAGGGGTAAGCTATGGAGGGGGTGGGGGTTTAGAGGGTATGTGCTAGGGCTGGTGTAACTGGAGCACATTTTCTTTCTTTTGAGCCTTCAGACAATCACCTATGTATTTCCTATGAAATAGGACCTCGAAGGATTGGGATACCCCAGAGCCACTTTTCCCTGCATTTCCAATGCTGAGAAACAGGCAGTGCTCAGAACTAATGTTATGGCATGCGTCAAAATATACCAGGGTTTGGGATTTCCTCTCAGGGTGGAGGCAAAGTGTGTGGGAAGAAACCTCTTTAAGTAGTTTAGCACATCCTTCATTGTTCTTTGTTCTCAAAGTGTAATCATTGGCTTATACTGAAGGTATACTCATTTTGAAAGGTTTAATAAGCATTGTCTTGCTGCTTAGAGAAAGTCTGTATCAATTTCACTCTCATCATTTGAGTATTCTAGTGTCTCATTCACCTTATTCTTGAACTTGGGTTATGTAAATAAACCATAATCTTTTCCATTTTTGTGTCCTTCAATCTGCAAGGGGATCTTAAAGATTAATCACTCTCACTAGAATTCAGAGAGTAGCATCTAATCATCTCACAAAAATGTTATTTGTCCTTTGAATAAAAGGTTTCTAAGAGTTTTTCTAATATTTTTTTTAAAAATGAGATTACTAACCCAGGTCAAATTTACTTTAATATTGGTGTAAGGTAGAAGTTTGTTTGTTTTTCCTTCAAGATGGATAGAGATATTTTAAAAATATTTAATGTAAATTCTATTTTCCATTCATTTGAAATCCTCTTGCCCATTGTGAATATCAACTTCCCATGTACAATTAGAACTATATGGGGATTCTCTGTTCTATTTCATTGGCCAATTTTATTTATTCTGTGCCTGAACCTTACTGTTTTAATGATTATTACTTTATTATAAGTTTTTATTATCTGGTAAGGCAGATCTCTGCACAATGATGTTCTTCAAAATGTTCTCTTTATATTTTCCTGGACATTGATTATTCTAAATGAACTTTCAAATCATCTTGACTTCTTTAATTGAATAAAATGTAAAAGGAAACAAAATAATATCCCAAAGAAAAATTGCACAGCTGGTTTTCAAATACTCTATAATGCCTGATAGTTCTTTCCAACCAGAAATTCTTGTTTAAAAAATTGTGGTAAAATATACATAACATGAAATTTACCATGTTAGTCATTTCTAAGCATACAATTTTGTGGCATTAAGCACATTAACATTATTATGCAACTATCCCCACTATTCATATCCAGAACTTTTTAATCAGCCCAATAGAAACTCTGGACCCATTAAATAATAACTTCCCAATGTTCTCTCCCAACCCCTGATAACCACATTCTACTCTGTCTCTATAAACTCTGGGAAACTCATACAAGTGGAATCATACAAAATTTGTCTATTTGTGACTGGCCTCTTTTACTTAATGTTTTCAAGGTTCCATATCATAGAATGTGTCATACTTTCATTTCTTTTTTAAGGGTGAATAATATACCATTGTATGCGTAGACCAACTTTTTGTCTATTCCTCCATAGATAGGCACGTTGGCTATTGTGGATAATGATGCTGTGAACATAGGTATACAAATAAGAAATTCTTAATTTAGGTTTTATTCCTGTCTTCAAGGCAGTTAGTACCAACACATGGAAATTTTTTGACCACAGTGTTCATATTCTGTTTGGGTCTTGAATACAGTATGAAGATGCAGATTATTTTTTAATAGCACTGCCTTAGCACCTACGGTTGCCTAGTAGCTTACCTTTGGTTGCCTTAAATAATGCTAAAGTCTCTTCAATTTTGATAAGCAGTCCTGTACTTGTACCCACCCACGTGTTTCTACACAGAAGGCACCAACCTTTGGTCATATTTGCATAGCTGCAAGTGAAATGAAGACTTGGAACTCTTGAATACTTTTGATTAAAATAAATAATCACCACAGTGTTCCAGTCTCTACCTATATTGAGACCGAATCCATTCTGTCTCTCTGTGTTGGCTAAATATCTGTGTATTAAGTCAGCTTGTAACTTGGTACCAATGAGCTGGCTAACTTCAGTGAGAATCAACGTGGTGTCTTTTCATAGTCTGGTATGAATTTTAAAATGGTAATTATAGAGCAAGCATCAACCTTCACTGAATAATAAGTAATATTACCACAAGCCCAATGCATGAGTATTTTCAAGGAAGCCAAATGCATAAATACCTGACAGACATGCAGCCCATGCTTAGGACTGAATTAATTTCACACTGCCTATTCTAGCTCTGACACCCGTGAAATGAGATCAGGCAACAGATCCCAAGAAGCTGTGAATAAAATAAATTTTTATTAACCCAGCCTTCAAATGCATTAGGGAAGCCCATTATTTAAAAGAACCTACCTTTCTAAACATAGAACTACCGTATGACCCCATAATTCCTTTCCTAGATATATATCCAAAAGAATTGAAAGCAGGGACACAAACAAATATTTGTCCACCAATATTCATAGCACGATTATTTGTTATGTCCAAAAGGTAAAAACACCCAAGTGTTTTATCAACAGATGAATGGATAAGCAAAGTGTGATCTATACATACAATGGAATATTATGCAGCTTTAAAAGAAATGACCCAGCAATTCCACTTCTGGGTATTTATCCAAAGAAAATGAACACACTAATTTGAAAAGATATATGCACCCCTTAATTGCAGCATTATTTAAAATAACCAAGATATGAAAGCAACCTAAATGTCCATCAACAGATGAATAGATAAAGAAGATATAATATATAATGAAATACTACTCAGCCATAAAAAAAGAATGAAACACTGCCATTTGCAGCAACATTGATGGACCTAGAAAGTATCGTGCTAAGTGAAATAAGTCAGACAAAGACAAATACCATATAATTTCACTTATATGTGGGATCTAAAAGACAAAACCAATGCATAAACGAAACAAAACATGAACAGACTCACAGATATAAGAAACAAACTGATGGTTGCCAGAGGAGAAGGAGGTGGGGGAATGGGTGAAATAGGTGAAGGGAATTAAGAGGTAAAACTTTCAGTTATAAAATAAGTCATAGGGATGTAATGTGCAACATAGGGAATATAATAACTTTGTATGGTGATAGACAGATGCTTGCTAGACTTATCATGGTGATTCTTTTTAAGATATTTAAATGTTAAATCCCTATGTTGTAAAAACTAATATAATATTGTATGTTAACTATACTTTGATTTAAAAACAGAAATAAAATTCTGATACATGCTACAACACAAACAGATCTTAAAAACATTATGCTTAGTCAAATAAGGTAGACACAGAAAGATATTGTATAATTTCACTTATATATGGTACCTAGAAAAGCAAATTCATAAAGACAGAAAATAGAATAGAGGTTATCAGGGGTTTGGAAGAGGCAGGAATGGGGGCTATTATTTAATGGGCACAGAATTTTTGTTGGGGATGATGAAAGGTTTTGGGTATAGATGATGGTGATGGTTACACAACAATGTGAATGTATTTAATGCCATTGAATTGCACACTTATGAATGGGTAAAATAATAAACATGATGCTATATATTTTTATCATAATAATTTTTTAAAAATTATTTTTTTGGAATAAAATAGCCTCATCACATGATGGTATTTGGTAAAAGAGACTGCACGTCTGAGCTTGCTTGATTCCTTTTGGTTTGCAGGCTGCTGGCTCTCAAATTGGGATGATGGTCAATTCCCTCACTAACATCACTGTGGCCATGATCGTTGCCTTCTTCTGTAGCTGGAAGTTAAGCTTGGTCATAGTGTGTTTCCTCCCTTTCCTGGCTTTATCAGGAGCCGTACAGACCAAAATGTTGACAGGATTTGCCTCTCAAGACAAGCAGGCTCTGGAGACGGCGGGACAGGTAACCTTACGGACCCGGTTTTTAGACTGACTATGGCTGAACGGCTGTCACTGTTATAAGAATGAGTGTGTAGTACAAAGAGACTTAGGAAGCTGTTCACCTACAACTTTCATGGTTAGCAACCTCCCACTAGCCCTTTTCATATGTGCTTCTAATCAGAGGCTGTGAAAATCAAGTTCTGACACAGGGTTTGAGTAGGTGTGGACAGATAGTGGGGCATGTTCAATTTGGTTACATGTTCAATTTCCTCTCAATATAGTTATTTTCCCCACATCCCAATCTGGTGTATTCTCATTTGCAAGACCAGATAATTCAGCTTTCCGTCTGTTCAGTTTTTTCATCTTAATGATTTCCCCAGGTCATGCAGCCCTCTTGGAGAAGAGTTATCTTTTTAATGGCACACACTTTTAATTTTCACACTTTAGTGCTTGTTAGACTTGTGGCAAATGTCTTTTGTAAACAGAACCATGAGGTACAACTTATATTTCAAATACAATTAAGTTTTTATTATGCACTTTTTAAAAAATGTTTTTATTGATTTTTAAAGAGAAAGGAAGGGAGAGGGATAGAGATAGAAACATCAATGAGAGAGAAACATCATTGATTGACTGCCTCCTGTATGCCCCCCCACCAGAGATTGAGCCTGCAACCTGGGCATGTGCCCTGACCAGAAATCAACTGTGACCTCCTGGTTCCTGGATAGATGCTCAACCACTGAGCAACACTGGCCAAGCTTAGTTATGCACTTTTAAAAGTATGTTCTAATTAATATCTGGTTATCAGGGGGCAAATGAGGGGATGGCAGCATGGACATTTATTAAGTATAAGAAATCATGCATATACTCACCCTTACTCTTTAAACAAATTTACTATAAACTAGGTTTTGTCTCTTTTAAAAGAGAGAACGTGAACACTGCCTGAGCAGGCAGAAGCCAAAAGGATTTCATATGCCAATGGTTGTGTCTTTTTTAGGACAGGACCCTAATTCAGAAACCGATTATTTACCCTGAGTATGGTTTGAAACAAAGTCAGAGTATAAACTAAAAGATAAACTTTACACTTAATTTATCTTAAATAATATTTGGTCAGATTAATTTTTAAGGAAATAGAAGCTATGTTAAATTTATATTATTAAATAACCTTTTGTCTCAGAAGAACTAAAGATACCATTGTAGACCTTTTTTTTATCATATATATTTTTATTGATTTCAGAGAGGAAGAGAGCGGGGAGAGAGAGAGAGAGAAACATCAATGATGAGAGAGAATCATCAATCGGCTGCCTCCTGCACGCCTCCCACTGGGGATCGAGCCTGTAACCCAGGCATGTGCTCTGACGGGGAATCGAACCATGACCTCTTGGTTCACAGGTCGACACTCAACCACAGACCCATTATAGACATTTTAAATTCTTTTTTTTTTTTTTTTTTATTTTATATTTTATTGATTTTTTACAGAGAGGAAGAGAGAGGGATAGAGAGTTAGAAACATCGATGATAGAGAAACATCGATCAGCTGCCTCTTGCACACCCCCTACTGGGAATGTGCCCGCAACCAAGGTACATGCCCTTGACCGGAATCGAACCTGGAACCTTTCAGTCCGCAGGCCGACGCTCTATCCACTGAGCCAAACCGGTTTCGGCATAGACATTTTAAATGAATTCATGATGAAGATAAAAAGCTTTTAAGGATTACCATGTGTATCTCCCATCTCCTCTCTTCCACAAGTGGAAGCAACACAGCTGTGTTAGTATGAAGTAGAGCTTGAGTCCAGCTGGCAGAATGTCTTGCAGTCCTGCTGAGTTGATCTCCAGCAACTTCGCTGTGTTCCCCGATGATGCCTTTGTCTGCGATTTGTACCAGATTCTGCCATTTGCACTATATCTAATCCATGTAGCAGCTGAAATGTCACGAAAGCAATTTCTGCTCTTTTATTCCTAAGACTCTCTTTCATTTTTCAGATTACAAGTGAAGCCCTGAGTAATATCCGCACTATTGCTGGAATTGGGAAGGAGAGGCAGTTTATTGAAGCATTTGAGAGAGAGCTGGTGAAGCCATTCAAGACAGCCATTCGAAAAGCAAATGTTTATGGATTCTGCTTTGGTTTTTCCCAATGCATTGTGTTTGTTGCTAATTCTGCTTCCTACAGATATGGAGGTTACTTAATCTACAACGAGGGGCTCCATTTCAGCTATGTGTTCAGGTGAGGACTGTAGGCCAAGGTCATAAAAGACCAATATTCTGGGAAGAATAGCCTGGTTCTGTAAGTTAGCTTTTTGCTGCTTAAAAACCATCCCAAACTTGATGTCTTAAACAACTGGGATTTATTATTTCTCAAGATTCTTAGATTTTTGGGTTGGTTCTTCTGGACTGGGTCAACTCAGTCAAGCTTCTGAGTGGGCTTCTGTCTCTACAGGGATGCTCTAGTACAGTGATGGCAAACCTGTGACACGTGTGTCAGCACTGACTCGCGTAGCCATTTCTGATGACACGCGGCCGCTGAGGTTTATTAAATACAATTATATATAACAATTATACATTTATGTTATTTAAACTATAAATATCACGAAATAATGTTTTTTCCTCAAAGTGACACACTACCCGAGTTATGCTCAGTTTTTTTGGCAAAGTTTGACACACCAAGCTCAAAAGGTTGCCCATCACTGCTCTAGTAGGTGAGCTTGTTTTCTTCACATTATGGTCTCAGAGTTCCAAGTGCACCAAAGAGAGCAAGTCCCAATGTGCAAGCACTTTTCAAGTCTGCATGCATCTTATTTTCTAACTAGAGGCCCCACGCACAGGACTCATTTATGCACTAGTGGGAGGCATGTCCTGCGGGGATCGGCCCACTGTGGGAGCGCCGCTCATCCCGGTCAGCCGAGCGGTGCTTCCACTGTGGAGTGCACTGACCACCAGGAGGAAGCTCTTGCATTGAGCATCTGCCCCCTGGTGGTCAGTGCATATCATAGTGACTGGTTGACTGGTCATTCTGCTGTTTGGTTGCTGGGCTTTTATTATATAGGATATATCTTTGGCCAAAGAAAATCACACAACCAAGCCCATATTTAAAGACTAGGGAACTGTAGTCCACCTTTTGATGAAAGTATCTGATATGTTTCTCCTTTATTCTCATCCTACTATCACACAATACTTCTGACACCAGAGTCCTACAACTCAACTTCATTCTGGCACCATGTGCCTGGAGATAGCATCAGAGCCCACACGTGAAGGACATGGTCCTACAAGGCCACCCACCTTACCACCCTCAGAACCCTCCGATCCTGTATCCTTCCCTGGAGGTGAAATGTGGTGGAAGAGACTGAAAGTTACACCCCTTTCGAAAAGTTATTTTATTAACATGATTGCTCTTTATATATGGGAAATTTCAAGGGCTTAGGTGCTCTGTCAGGAACTGGGCAAAGTGAAATGTTTCTCATTATAAATCACAATGTCACAGAGGAGTAAAAAAGTTTTATTGCAAAGGGGTGCATACATAGAAATAGAATGAATGAACCATTTTCATAATGTACCAGTCTGGCTAATGCTGAGAAAATCTAGAGGCCTTGAATAGGATGGTTCAGAGAACTATCTTATTTAAACTCTACTTCTTACCAAAAGGTCATGTTTCCAGCTGACTCCTTCTAGGTGAAGATGGAAAAAGGCAGTTGAGGGGAATCATGTTCCTTTCTTAAAGCTGGACCCTGCTCTGCTATGAGATTCACTTTGAGTCCAGTTTCTCACATTTCCAGAGGAGAGAGCCTAAGGGTGTCAGGGCACCAAGGGACATGTATATGGGTGTGGTGTGGTGGGTGGGAGGGCATAAGTGGGGCGGGGGGAAATGGCCTGGAAAAGGCATGGAGAGCATTAAAGAAAGTGGTCCTAATAGAAATCTGTTCTTTTGGGCTCATTCCCAAGTCATGAGTTCTGTCTTCTTGCCTTTGATATTCAATATAGAAGAATTTTTTTCCCTCTTGCCCCATTACACTGACCCCAACCAGGAAAAGTCTCTTTTCTAAATTTTTGCTCATTTACTAACTTAAATCCTGAATCACAAACTGTTGACTTATTTAGTTTATATAAGATTTTTGAAGAGTTATTTATTAGCCAATACGTAAAAACCCAGAGACTGTAGAAAGCTCCTAATTTCTGGCTTCTCTTTAGATCACCTTCCACCACTTCCAATTTCATTCCAGTTGCTTTTCATTGCTTGAAGCTTTGGACTAGGCTCCTGGAAATGTTTGGGTTTGCAAGTCTGGCCTAAGACAGTTCCTGCTTATGAACTGAGCCATAAAACACATAAAGACACTGCCCCCGCCCCCACTATTGAGTCAGGTCCTCTGTGCCTGGGACAACTTTTTAGGGTGCCCGTCATATCATAGTGTATATAGCAACAGAGCTATCTCTTACCATGTTCATCTTCCATTTATTCATCCACTCATTCACTCATTTGCTCATTAATTACACACATGTTGAATATAGTTAGAGGCTGGGCCAAATAAAAGGATACAGGCAATTATATCTTTCTTACTGTCTGAAGCATGAATTATATGCATGCTTGGTACAGATTGATGCATTTATCACCATTCTTTTATGCACTTATGATAGGTTCAAAAGATGTTAGCATTGTAAAAAAAAAAAAAAGATCAAACCAATCTGTTGCCCCCTTTATTTTTATTTTTTTTTTAAGAATTCTTTTCTCAAACACAATTTTAAAAAAGAAGCTATTGTAGTTGAAGCAGGGTTTGGATGTCTGAGCTTCTCTTGTTTAATCCTCCCCTCACCCTTTTTTCATAGTACACAATTTGAACACTGCTAATCTCTCCAACCCAACTCCCCAGACAAGTCTAAAGTGACCTGTCCAAGGTTGCTCAGTTCTTTGCTAACAGAACCAGGACTAGACCCCCAAACTCCTGCCTTTCAGGCCATCACACCAAACACACCACATTCCTCTCTACATGGGTGTCTGTCCAATTGCAGGGTGATCTCTTCAGTTGTACTGAGTGGGACAGCTCTTGGAAAAGCCTACTCTTACACCCCAAGTTATGCCAAAGCTAAGATATCAGCTGCACGCTTTTTTCAACTGCTGGACCGACGACCCCCGATCAATGTATATAGTGGTGCAGGTGTAAAATGGGTAAGTACTGAGATGGGGATATGAGGGCAGTAAAGGAGGGTTGTGCTTATGGGTGTGTGAAGAACAGCCATTGGTGCTGATCTTACACCACCACCACATACCTTCTAAATTCCTGCAGTACATGGGTTCATTCATACGCACTCAGAATGAACAGACAGGCTAATAAATGTAAAGAAATGAAGTAAATTGGCATTAAAAATCATTTATAAAGCAAACATTTGAAGAAGACAACAAGATCCAGTGAATGCTAGATTCTGTGTACTATAAAACACACTTAGTTCCAGAATAATGAAGCTACCCAAACACCATGTTTTCTGCTGATGTTCTGGTATGGAATGTAGAAAAACCAGTTTTTCCTGTCCAGCGATATTGATGTAATTCATGTTTATCTGTGTTCAAGTTTTAGCTTATTGTATGGGTGGCTAGAAAATTAATTTGATCTTAACAAGATATCTCTTCTAATTTATAGTCTCCACAGGTAGTTTTTAATCTCTGTTTATTTTTAAATATCCTAATATGTTCAGGAGAGCAAAACAAAATCTAAACTCTAGTAAAGCTAAACTAAATTCAGAAATCTCTTTAAATTGATCAAATGACCTGTTTCTCTTTTAGTCCAATAAAAGTAAAGTCTCTGTGTGATCTATTACATATCTATCCATTTCTAGAATTCATAATTCAGATAGTGCAACTGAAGGTATTCACGTTTGCAGTACAGGGCTTAGGTCACTTTCTAAGTCATTTCAAGTGTAATGCTATTATTTGAAATCTTTGGGGAAACAGAGCTAGAGGGTTTGGACAGTTCCTGGCTTCTATGATGTAATCATATATTCTAGCTATTCTTTTCCATTTGACATTCTTCCAGAATGTCAAGTAATGGATGACAAGGAAATCCCTTAGGTTAGAATGGGAATAAGAGCTCAAATATCTTTAACTTCATGGCTCAAGCCTCTCTTTATTCTGTACCTGCTGAAATAGGGAATTCATTAAATAGCTGTCTTTGTGCTTCACACTTTGGCAGCATGGTGCTGAAGGTATCTTAAGCAGGGATTTAAAACTCAGATTTAGGTGCATTTTCCATATTCTAGATTCTAGTAGGTATATTTATAATCCCAATCTTCCCATCCACAGGACAACTTCCAGGGGCAGATTGACTTTGTTGACTGTAAATTTACATATCCCTCTCGACCTGATGTACAAGTTCTGAATGGGCTCTCAATATCGGTTAGTCCAGGACAAACACTGGCATTTGTTGGAAGCAGTGGATGTGGCAAAAGCACCAGTGTCCAGCTGTTGGAGCGTTTCTATGATCCTGATCAAGGGAAGGTGGTAAGCAATGCAAATAAGTGCTTTAGGAGATTTTGCTTTCTGCAGAATATCTCCCACCCCTGAAAGTGGTCTTCAAGATTGCGCCTTGCCAGACTCGCTCTAAGGCACTAGCCTTGGCCTTTCCCCCATGTGGATAGTTTCCAGTACCAGTCATTTGCTGGTTGACCTGATTCTACCTCACAATTTCTAATATCGGATTCTTTCCAGTTCCAGATGGCCTGCTGACCAGTTAGGCAAGGAAAACCGGGCACACTGCAAAGCTGGAGATGAGTGTATTTAACAGAAGCATTCACTTACCCGTAAATGGAGCAGAAAGTGCAGACTAATCAGGAGACTAATGACTGGGAATGGAAAAAAGTGGGGGTGATAAGGGACATGGTGATAGATGAGCAAGAACGGGGATTTGAAGAAATCTGAGACAATCCTGGTTTAAGAAGCTTAAGTCTAAATAGTATAAGGAACTCAAATGGTAGTCATGCACCATAAAGCTTTGATGAGAATATTTGAAAAATTGGCAGATTTGCTTTGTTGTTTATTTTCCACAGTATTTCTTTCTCTTTTCTCTCCATTTATTTTATTTTCTTTCTTTCCAAAGAATATATGCAGAGGAGTACAAAATGAAATAAGAAAGATTTGTAATGAAAAACAAGTTTTTATTCTACCCTTTCTACCACTTCCCCATTTCTCTGCTCAAAGGCAACTATTTTGACCACTGATGTTCTCAGATCGCCAATGATTACCTCAATGCCTCTAAATAATATGTTTATGCTGCTGTTTTGTGATTTAACAAATTTAGATTCTGTTGAAGAGATGAAAATTTAGCTGGCCCTCACCACTCTTTCTCCTTTTACCCACCCCCTCACAATATAGATATATAAAAGCTCCTCTATTTGTAAATTTAACTAATATACTTCTGTTTCTTTTTTACCACATATAGATAACATCTCTGGAATGCTCCCTTTCTATGATGAGAATATTAGCAATTCAACCTTTATTTTTACCTCTTCGTCCTTTAACCTATAAGTCCTATTAACTATACTTTTATAGGATCAAGAATACAAAATGCTCACATTCTGTTTATAACATTTCTTATCTTTCATGCTCTCATTCTAGGCTGATTCTTAAAGTTGAAAATCAATGAACAACTTTTATTCTGATTATATAAATAAATAGTGTTTATCCCTTAGTCAAGTAGTGAGGTCTATTAGCATTACATTTTCTTTCTGGTTTTTCTGAAAGACTTTCTTTTTCTGGTATTCTCTGCCTTTATAAGTCTTTATGTCTTCCAGAGTTTCTATCCTGCTACCTATTCTGAGGAATCTGCTTCTTTCCCTCATTTCTGCCACTGCCTTGGCTAATTACAACCTGTACCTGCTGAATAATTTTTACCTTGAGTTTCCTGCAATATTTTCTTAGATTAATCTATCATTTCCTAGTCCCTATATCGTCCTCTTTCTTGCTTTTCACTCTTAACTTATTGGAATATATCCACAGTAGTTTTCTAAGATGTGAGGCAGAGGCGTGGGTCTGAAAATGCTTTATTCTGCTCCACACTTGATTGACTGTTTCATCTTAATATTTTGAAAAAGACCTTTTTTATTTCCCTGAATAGTTTAATCTTCATTTCAATGAACATAGATAATTTTATGAAGAGAAATGCTGAGAAAAACACACATATTATGTATATTTCTCTGAATGTGTTCAGTGAATGTTCTGGTCCCAGATAGAGAGCAATGTCCATGAGGAAATCAAAATGATTCCTTGCATTTTGTGGACTCAATATATTTTGTTATCAGTATAAAATGTTTCCATAACATTTTTAAGTAGAGAAAAATACCACCTTTTATGCAATTTTGAAAATCCTCTTTGCTCTTAAGGAAGCTACTGAATGCAAGCATTCAACCTTTTCAACATTTAATTGGCTACCTATGGTGTGCAGGATTGCACTGGGCCCTGTGGGAGACATTAAGGACCATGAAGTATGTCTCTGTCTTCTAGGAGCTTACAATACTAGCACATGTGCAACCATCAGCAAACAGCTCCAGTATTTAATTAAGTATTAATTGTGCTTTGCGGACTATACAAACTATGGTAAATTAGTAGAGGAAAATGAGAGAGGGCTAATTGTTGAGGAATGCCTTATGTTCTTTCTAACAGTGTTTGCTTTTCTCATTGCTGAGATATTATCTACAATATAATATGCTCACACCATTTACCATAGTCTTTTTCTGAAATCAAAAGGCCAAATACTTTACAGTAGTATGTTAATGCTTTTAAGTGAACCAGCTCAAATGGTAGATATTTGAGTTCCTATACTTAACTGCCTAACGAAGGGGTGAATTCCTTAAAAAAAAGATTATATTTTATTTCTATAGCAGGCAAAAGACTGCTTAGCATAGTGCTTCTGTGGTAGGGAATTCAATATATGTTTGTTGACTAAGTGAATACATGTATTCCTTTCTTACTCGGGTCTATTATCTCAGTTATGCAGAGGCTGGTGTCAGTAAGATCGTGAAAACAGGTTTGATTCTTATGTGGTCCAATTTTATAACCCATGGGGTCTCAAATTTGAGCAGTTCTGCTAAACCTGTGGAGGATTCCCTGCACCAAAGTATAAAGGGACCTTAAAAAAACAAACAGGAAACCAAGATGGCAGCATAGGTAAACACTTGAAATTGCTGCCTTGCACAACCACTTCAAAACTACAACTAAAAGACAAAATGGACATCATCCAGAACCACAAGAAGGCTGGCTGAGTGGAAATTCTACAACTAAAAGGAAAGAGAAAAGCACACTGAGACACAGAGGAGGTGCGGAAGTAACGTGCAGAGGTATGGAGGCGCGTGCGCGGAAAGGGCTGGCAACTGAAGACATGGTTGTCTTTTTCAATCAGAAGGGAGACACAAGCTCCCGACTGCTCTGAACTCCAGTTCCAGGTGAGACTCTGGGGACCCAGACTCATACGGGGGAAACTGGCCTGTCTGGCATCAGGCCGGAACATAAGGGCGGCTTTCTCTCAGAGGTGCTTGCAGCGATTATCGAGGGACACTGAGACCTGGGGGCCTCTTAGGGCAGGGCTGAGAATCAGCCATAGCTGTTTGCTCCACCCTGTTAATTCCCTGAAACCCCACCCAAGCTGTGCTCAGAGGCTTTTGCATATGAATGGCCTGGCCCTTTGCAATATAAAATTACCTAACAAACTGCAGCTGGGTCAGAGAGACCCAGAACTTCCAAAAGAAGGGCCAAGGCCCCACAGCAGCTTGCATTGCTTCACAGCTGGGCCTCATCTGGGCACTTCCAAAACCCAAACAAAGAAGAAGAATCTGCAGATCTCTCTGTATCTCCTGCTGGATGGCCTCAGGCAGAGGCTAAATTAGCACCTCCTTAGAGATCCAAGAGCCAGTGTACCCAGTGGTCAGAGTGGGACCATCCAGATTACACTCCTCAGATCCATAAGGGACACACTCAGGGGGGCAGACTCAGTGAGCACCAAAGCTCCAATGAAGCAAGTCTTGCCCCATAAGGGTATTTCCAGCACAGAAGTTCTCCCATTGTAGACACAGCTGATTCTCACAGCCAATTGGCCTGGAGGTCAATTCCTCCCAGCGATACCAACAACAATTAAGGCTTAACTACAACAAGACTGTGCACACAGCCCACAAAGGGGTGCACTAAGAGTGTCCACCTCAGGTGACTGGGGAGGCTGAGCCACTGGGCCCTATAGGACACCTAGCACACAAAGCTACTCTATCAACACAGGGAAGCAGCCAAAATGTGGAGACAAAGAAACAGGTCACAAATGACAGAAATGGAGGAAAGCAAACTACTGGATATAGAGTTCAAAACCATGGTTATAAGGTTTTTCAAGAATTTTCTAGAAAAGGCCGATAAATTTAGTGATACCCTTGAGGATATGAAAAAGAACCAACTAGAAATTAAGCATACACTGACTGAAATAAAGAATAATATAAAGAGATCCAACAGCAGACTAGAGGATCGCAAGAATCAAGTCAAAGATTTAAAATATGAAGAAGCAAAAAACACCCAACCAGAAAAGAAAAAAGAAAAAAGAATTCAAAAATATGAAGATAGTGTAAGGAGCCTCTGGGACAACTTCAAGCATACCAACATCCAAATTATGGGGGTGCCAGAAGAAGAGAGAGAGCAAGATATTGAAAACCTATTTGAAGAAATAATAACAGAAAACTTCCCCTACCTGGTGAAAGAAATAGACTTACAAGTCCAGGAAGCTAACAGAACCCCAAACAAAAGGAATCCAAAGAGGACCACACCAAGACACATCATAATTGAAATGCCAAGAGCAAAAAACAAAGAGAGAATATTAAAAGCAGCAAGAGAAAAACAGTTAGTTACCTACAAGGGAGTACCCATATGATTGTCAGCTAATTTCTCAACAGAAACCATGCAGGCCAGAAGGGAGTGTGGCAAGAAATATTCAAAGTGATGAACAGCAAGAACCTACAACCAAGATTACTCTACCCAGCAAAGCTATCATTCAGAATTGAAGGTCAGATAAAGAGCTTCACAGATAAGAAAAAGCTAAAGGAGTTTATCACTGCCAAACCAGTATTATATGAAATGCTGAAAGATATTCTTTAAGAAGAGGAAGAAGAAGAAAAAGGTCAAGATAAAAATTATGAACAACAAATACATATCTATCAACAAGTGAATCTAAAAATCAAGTGAATAAAAAAATCTGATGAACAGAATAAACTGGTGAATATAATATAATCAGGGACATAGAAAGGGAGTGGACTGACAATTCTCGGAGGGAAAAGGGGTGAGGGGTGCGGGAAGAGACTGGACAAAAATCGTAAACCTATGGATGAGGACAGTGAGGGGGAGGTAAGGGCAGAAGGTGGGGTGGGAACCGGATGGAGGGGATCTATGGGGGGGGGGGAAGAGGAACAACTATAATAATCTGAACAATAAAGATTTATTAGAAAAACAAAAACAAACTAGCCTGTGTTGCTCAGTGGTTGAGCATCGACCCATGAACCAAGAGATCACTGGTTCAATTCCTGGTCAGGGCATATTCCTGGGTTGTGGGCTCCATCCCAGTAGGAGGTGTGCAGGAGGCAGCCAATCTATGATGTTTCTCTCTTATTAATGTTTCTATCTCTCTATCCCTCTCCCTTCCTCTCTCTCTAAAAATCAATAAGAACATAAAAAAACAACAACTAAATACTGTCCTGAGTACTTTCTCATTTGTACCACCTGTAGAGCTAAAGTTTGGGAAGCAAACAAAACCATAGTCTGATTATAACTTTGACACCATTCTGATAGACACCACCTCCAAGGGTCAAAGGCAACATAATTTATTTCTAAGAGTCCTGGGATTGTTGTCTCTTAAGCAAAGCAAATGTCCTACATAATATTAATTCTACAATATAAACTTTCCTTGCTGCTGGAATTCTAAAGCTTAATGCCCTGGTTGTTACCTCTGTTGGCAGATGATAGATGGGCATGACAGCAAAAAGGTAAATGTCCAGTTTCTCCGTTCCAACATTGGAATTGTCTCCCAAGAACCGGTGTTGTTTGCCTGTAGCATAACAGACAATATCAAGTATGGGGACAACACCAAAGACATTCCCATGGAAAAAGTCATAGAAGCTTCAAAGCAGGCTCAGCTGCATGACTTCGTCATGTCACTCCCAGAGGTGAGTACTGCGTCAGAGTGATTCCCTAGGGGAGATGGTGATGGGGGGAGAGGGAATAACCAGAGTATTACGATTTGGGCTCAAGGAGAAAGTCAAAGGCAACACCATTTACTTCTCAGTGCCTGGGGTTCACCTCAGTCTTTTAAACAAAATAAATGTCCATCAACTACTTTTTACTTTTGGAAAATATTATATTATCACGTACAAAGGATGCTATAGTACATAAAGCAGTAGCACATTGAACATCAGCCTAGCAGAGTGAAAAAAAGTCCTGAGATTTCAAGCAGAACGGTTTGAATCCAAGCTCTGTCACTTACTAGCTGTGTAACTTTGGGACAATTATTTATCTTGTCTGAGACTCAGTCATCTGCAAAGTGTAAAAAATAACATTAAAATGAAAGACTATATATAATAGCCACAAAAAGAAAACTGCTGCTGTTATGGTCGTCATAATTTCATTACTTGGCAGCATAGACTGCAGCTGGAATGGTTTCCCAGGAACCAGTGCAGCTGGTGGGGTAAGGTGCATCTGCCTTAGAGTATCACGCTCTTCCGGAGCCACGTGTGAACTTCGCTCAATATCGACGCTGAAGTTTTTCTTCTACCAAGTCTCTCTTGGTGATTGATCACAGAAAAAAAAAAATTAAGATGTGGAAACTGGATTTTAGGAGCCAAATATTACATTTAATTTTTTCCCACTTCTTCCTTTTAAATACCACTTGGAAATTGCTTTTCTTTGTAAGTGATTACATTTATAAATTTTGTGGTGGGTTTTTTTCTTTCTTTTTTTCACAAAGGCTTCTAAGTCTTGGGCTCTGACCTCATTCTGTCTTGTAGCCTAATGTGGAAATGACTATTTGCTGTAACATGACTTAAAGGCAAAACTTGTGTCCATTGAAAGATTCATTTATTGCACAAATATTTGTTGAGCACCTACTCATTTTGTGGAAGACACTGGCTTAGAGTTAATTTATTGCCACTTTCTCAGATAGACTTGTCTATAATACCTTTCACTGAGCACTTTTTCTCAGTGATGAAAGTAGGACAAAGTAGGTTATTATGAGTCTCACTAGGCTTGGTTGAGCATTTGTCAGGAGGCAAGAGAGGCAGAGGCAGACCTATTGTGGAAGGCAGGCAGAGTAATGGTCAAGGGCAAAAGTTCAGAAACCAGACACACCTGGATTTAGAATCCACTGTCAGTGCTATTTGTCTATTTTCACACAATTTTCTTAGCTGTGTGTTGCCTAAGTGTTGTAATCTGTAAAATAGGGAGAAAATGATTTTTGTGATTATTAAATGATAATCTAACTAGAATAGTTATTCGGCACAATACCAATTGCCTAGTAAATAGTCCATCAATGTTAACTATTTTTATGTAGTCATGCCAGGATTGTACCTAGGAATTTTCCTTCATAATTTTATCTAAAACTCACAACAAATATGTGAACTAGTTATTAACATCTGCATCGTTTAGACTGGTTTGTTCCTCAAAGAAAAGTAAATAATGTTCTCATGACCACAGAGCTTGTAGCAGCAAAATGGAGATTCACTTCTAGGCTTGTGTGCTAGAATGATGCCTCCTCCACAGGGGACTTGACTAGGAGATCTCTCACAAGGCCCTCTTTTCCTAGGATTATTCTGTCTTAGATCTTCCACAGAGGAGTTTGGAAATCAGGGAATCTTGAGGCAGTGAGGAATCTCAGTCACAGAGAAAGAGATCCAAATACAAAACTAAAGGAAATGCAGAGAAGGGTGTAAAAGGGCCCCTTGTTTCCCAGCGGAAAAGATCACAAACTCCATGTTTGTCGCAGATTTCTATATGGATTTGACATCCAATGTAGAAGGACCCATTCACTATTTCCAATTTCAAAAAACAACAAATTGTTTCAGTTCCCAGAGGCATCATTGATGGGGGCTCCATACAGCATAGGAGCAATGGCTGCTACTGGTTTTCAAACTTATCATACTTTTTCCAGAAATATGAAACTAATGTTGGGTCCCAGGGGTCTCAACTCTCTCGGGGAGAGAAACAACGCATTGCTATTGCTCGGGCCATTGTGAGAGATCCTAAAATCTTGCTACTAGATGAAGCTACTTCTGCCTTAGACACAGAAAGTGAAAAGGTATGTATCGATTTTCTGAAGTCTTAGATTATTATAAATGAGTCTTTTCCTGTAATATTTGTTCTAAAATGGCACTATTTTCAATTTTCTGATTCATTTATAGTAGAAATTACCGGTACTCTGTGGAGCCAAGGACAATAATCTAGAGCAGTTATTTTCAACTTTTTTCATCTCATGGCACACATTAACTACTAAAATTCTGTGACACACCAAAAAATATATATACATTTTTTGTCGATCTGATAAAAAATAGATGTAATTTTGATTTATTCACACTGGATGGCTATTGTTGTGTTGGCTGTTGTCATTTTTTATTTGACAATTAAGGGAAAAGAGGTCAGTGCCCCCAATTACATAGTCAAGTATTGCATGTTTAAAAGATTCATGCAGCTCAATGGTTGAAAATCGCTGAACTAGAGTAATTTAAAATAGGGTTGCTTCAAATTAAGAAAATATTTTAACTTTAAAATAAAAATTGTTTTTAAGATTCTCTAAACTTGGTGACATTTTTTTTCAAAGGCCAATAATTAGCTTTATCAAGTAAAGTAAAATAATCCAGGTCATTTGTTGGGCATTGCCATTTTTATAGTTCTAAAGTTCTGTGCGGAGCAGGTAGGCAGCATACAACACCAAGTAAGAGGTGGCATCTGTTGTGCAGTTTGAATGAAAAGAGATGCAATTGAGAAAAACACAATTATGAAAGTTACTATTTATTAACTCCTTAAAAACTAGGATTCCATTTGACAGCTAAAATATCCTCGGTGAAGAACAAAATCAGGAATGATCAATGACTTCTAACTTACCTTGCTTCCTTGGTTTCATTTTAGCAAACTACACTATCAGGTATTTTGAAATTACCTCATAGTTTGGTTCATTCTAGCTCAGTGGTCAGCAAACTCATTAGTCAACAGAGCCAAATATCAACAGTACAATGATTGAAATTTCTTTTGAGAGCCAAATTTTTTAAACTTAAACTATATAGGTAGGTACATTGTTATTAACTTAATTAGGGTACTCTTAAGCTGGCCTTTGCTAAAAACTCAATGGGCCAAAGAGCCGCATGTGGATCAAGAGCTGCAGTTTGCCGACCACTGTTCTAGCTTCACTGACATTTTTCAGCCTATGGACTGCAATTCAAACCATCGGTGCAATATATTCAGCAAATATTTATTTCTTTTATGTCAAGCCTTTGGGTTTAACCTCTGACTATAGCAATGTTACTCAGGTGGAATTAGAACTCTTGCAATGGTGGCCCTGGGAACAAGCATGTATCTTTGCATCATCTTTCTACCTTTTCTTTGCAGACGGTACAGGTTGCCCTGGACAAAGCCAGAGAAGGTCGGACCTGCATTGTCATTGCCCACCGTTTGTCCACCATCCAGAACTCGAATATCATTGCTGTCATGTCACAGGGGACAGTGATTGAGAAGGGGACCCATAAAGAACTGATGGCCCAGAAAGGAGCCTACTACAAACTGGTCACTACAGGAGCCCCTATCAGTTGACCTGACTCTAGAATTTCATGCACAGTCGATGCACCAATTACACAAGTGCCATGGGTTATCTTTTTCCTTTAAGAAGATAATGATGATTCTTTTACTTTCACACACATTGTCATACATTGGGATCCAAGCTAACTTCTAATGACCTTTGATAATAATTTAGTTATAAATGCCTATATATAGAAAAATTAAATAAGGTAGGTCCAATGTGAGTGAAAAGCCAATGTCTAGCAGCTTTTCAGGCATCACCCGGTGCTTACTCCATGCAGGAGCCAGTCCCCCTTGCTCCATGGGAATCAACGAGAAGTCTTGGAGTAAATGAGACTTTGAATTCCTCAAGGGCAGAAGAGGGTTTTTTTTTGTGTGTGTGTTTTTATTTTTTTTTATTTTGAGCCCATAATTTGTTATCCCCAAGACAACAAAAGTGGGAAATGTTCATTCTTCCCATTAAGATAGAACAGTGTCTTTCAATGGAAATATAATGAGTCACTAATGCAAGCCACATATGTAATTTGAAATTTTCTAGTTACATTAAAGAAAGGAAAACTAAAAGGTAAAATTAATGTTAATAATGTATTTTATTTAAGCTGATATATTCAATATATTATCACAACATGTAATAAATATAAAAATTATTAGTATTTTGTTATTTTATCATATTAAATTTCCACACTGATGTGTATTTACACTTATTGCATATTTCAGTTTAGACTAGCCACATGTTAAATTCCCAGTAGCAACATGTGACTAGAGACTACTCTATCAGACATTCAGGGTTAGAGAATCCAGGTTCATGTATTTCCTGGTCTGAGCCTCAGTTATTTCTTTCAAGTCCTATAAAAACATGAGCTCAGCCCTATCTGGTTTGGCTCAGTGGATAGAGTGTTGGCCTGTGGATTGAAGGGTCCCAGGTTCCATTTCGGTCAAGGGTACATGTCTGGGTTGCAGGCTTGATCCCCAGTTGGGGGCGTGCAAGAGGCAGCCAAGTAATGATTCTCTCTCACTGATATTTCTATCTTTCTCTCCCTCTCCCTTCCTCTCTGAAATCAATAAAAAATATTTTAAAAAATGAAAAATATATTTTTAAAATTTTTACATCATTCATTTTATTTGCATCACCTGTTTGAATTGATTTGCAAAAAGGGAAAGAACTAAGGTTGCTTAGTGTAACACAATATAACTTTAAAAAATGGCATATTATTAATTCCACCAAGGTCTTCTTTCCAAAATATGTTTAGTTCCAATTAGCTTATTAGAATCGTTTATGATTTTTTTCTATGAAGAATTCTTTTGAATAGTTGGAGCAGCACATCTTCCTACGTATTTTGGGAAGAGACCCTCAGTCATTTAATGCTTCTCAAAACTATATGGAGGTAGATATCCATAAACCAGAAATGTGACCATGAAAAAAAAGTAGAAGAGTTGGCCTCTAGATTTTCTTGTCTAGAAAACTATTTTTCATGTACTCTATGTCTATTCTACATGTGCTTTTAGGAAATTATTTCAATGAATAGACACTTTAAATTTAGTGATACATTCATGCATGCAATGTTTGGAAATTAAACACTCACTGAAAAATGTAGATCCTGAAATGTTTTGATACTATGTCCTGAAAGAGAAAAATACATAGGATAATAATTAAATATGGTTTTCCACATATTTATTCATGAATTAAATGTAAATTTCCTATCCTAAGAAAATATCAGGACATTATCATAAGGTTGGTTTAAGATTCCACCTCATATTTCCAGCTGAGAGTTGGATTCTTTTATACATGTAGATTCTCTCTGTAATCAGGTCACATAAGGCTGTTAGTGGAGATTAAAAATTTGCAAATTTTATTGCTGTTTTCTAACACATTTTGAGATAAATTTACATATGTGTGCATTATAAAATAAGCATTATGTCCATTTGTATTTGCTTTAAATTTCCAGATCAAGTGAATAATCTCACCTGCTATGTAAGAGATGACAGATGAAAGTAAGTTAAACTGAGAAATGCAATTCCAATTTCTTTCACACTGTGTTCAATTAAATGCCCAATTAATTTAAATGGATGGACTGTAAATAAAGCAGTACACATGATTATCATCTAATTGGCACTGGCCAGCATTATAATGTGCTCATTAGTGAGTTGTATGGTATCCTAAGGCTCATAATGAGTAATCAGGATACACATGATTGGCATATAGCTGTCTGGATCCAATTACTCAATGCAATAAATCAGCACTTGGACAAAATGTGCAGTAGATTAAGGAAGAAGAATACATAGCCAGATGGTGAATTGGCAATTCCCTACTGTTTGTAATTCAGGTACAGCTTCTACTTTCAGATACAAACTGATAAATGTGAGGACAACAGAATGGCTGGAGATAAAAAAGGAAATGTTCACCCAAGGTGACCCAGAACAGTATCTACGATTATTAACAACTAGAGGCCCAGTGCATGAAATTTGTGCACAGGGGTGGGGTGTGTCCCTCAGCCCGGCCTGCACCCTCTCACAATCCGGGACCCCTTAGGGGATGTCTGACTGCCGGTAGTCGGACATCCCTCGTGCAATCCAGGACTGCTGGCTCCTGCCCACTTGCCTGCCTGCCTGATTGCCCTTAACCACCTCTGCCTGCCTGCCTAATCACCCCTACCTGCCTGCCTGATCGCCCCTAACTGCCTCTGCTTCAGCCCCCGCCACTGCTGCTTTGTCCGGAAGGACACCCGGAATGACATCTAGAAGGTCATTCGGCTGTCTGGTCTAATTAGCATATTATGCTTTTATTATTATAGATGATTACTGAAAAGAGAGAAAATAATGCTATCATATTGGTTGAGAATATATATTTCTGTATGCCAAGTTTGGAATCAAAGCCAATTCTCTGGAAGTTGAGAATCCAATTAATCATTTAAATATACCTCAGAGATAACATTCACAAAGCATTTTATAATTTAGAAAACATTTTTCCTGTATAATCTTCGTATGTTATTGTGAAACCATCTAGTAGACTACAGGGGAGGAATGTAGCTGTAAGTTGTATTCATTGTTATATGTATGAGAAATCACTATGTCAGGCATCATAGGTTAGCTCACTTACACCCATCTTACCCCATTTCCTTTGCTTGCCTCTATTACAGAGGCTGGAAAGTAAAGTAGTCACCTTCCCAGACTCCCTTGCAGGGGAGGCCATGTGATACTGTTTCGGTCAATAAAATATAGACACAAGTCTCTATTGAGGCTGTCCCTTCTGGAATAAAGCCTGAAAAACAAAAGCCAATTATTCTTCTTTTTTCTTTCCTGAATGCACAGCAGCCATGCTGTGGTCATTTGGACATGACTACAAATGGCAGAGCAGGTAGACAACTTGAGTCTGATTCCTGGACATCCTTGAGAAGTTGCTCCAGCCTGGGCTGCCTAACTCCAGTCATCCTATTACACAAGAAAAAGACACCTCTCACCTGCTTAAGCCCTGAAGTCATTTTTTTTTTTGTAGTTGTTAATTTGGAATTAACATAATTAATAGATACAGTTAGGTTTTTATTAATAAAAATACTGAAACATAAATATAAAGAAAAGAATGCAACATTGAAGTATTGATTTGTGTTTAAATGACCTTAAAATATGACCTTGACATCTAGAGGTTTTCCAAAAATACTGATTGAAAGAAAGAACTAATCATAGTCTTTCTTTTCAAATGTCATTGCTATGAAAAGAGATATAACTGGATGGAAGTCCTCACAGCTCATTCTAGTGGTTTTCCAAGAACATTTCATGCACCTTCCTTTATTTTGCTTTAAGTGAAGAGGTTTTTATTTAGGGACTTGGTGTTTTGTGATTATGCTTTCTCATTCTCTCCTATGATAAAATTGGTGTTAGTCTAGGAATGATCTAAACTCCACTGGCAGGGTATAGCCAGAGTTGAAAAGAAAGTGATTTAAGCGTGGCTCGGTGGCTGAGAGTCAACCTGTGAACCAGGAGGTCACGGTTCAATTTCTGGTCAGGGTATATGCCTGGGTTGTGGGCTTGATCCCCAGTGTGGTGCATGCAGGAGGCAGCTGATCGATGATTCTCTCTCATCATTGATGTTTCTGTCTCTCTCTCTCCCTCTCTCTTCCTTTCTGAAATCAATCAATAAAAAAATAAATTAAAGAAAAGAGAATGAATCTGAAATAGGGTGGGTTAGAAGAGATGGGGAATAATGTTGTAGCTGGGGATGGTCTCAATTCAGTTCTTCCAAGCCCACAGGCCAGAGATAGCCCTGGTGTCCGCCCACAGTTGCAGCAGGTAAACCTGGAACCCCTGTGGGTCTCATCAAGGGAAAGGCCTATATCAAAGTCACCCCTTGCATATCTAACACCTAAATGATTTTAACAAGTGTTTGACAGTGGGTGGTAGGGAGGTTAGAGAGAAAAGAAAAGCATGGACAGAAGGGGTCCTGTTTGAGCCTGAAAAGATCGTAGAAGCTACTTGGAACTGGATCTCCTTGTCATTTAGCATGATCATCCTCAAAAATCTTGCCATCATATAATTTGATGTTAGACTTGTGGTGCATTCAAGAAGAACATAACAGCAACCATGAAATTTAAAAACTAAAACTTATCTTTATGTGTTCGAGAGGTCTGTAATTAGTCCACAATAAACTTACTAACAGGATATTTCAAATTTCTAGTCACTTCCCTCATACAGTGCAGTTTAGTTAAGCACCTCCAACTCCCCTCCCACCGAGCAAACTTCTTCTCACTCAGCCTGTTATAAATAACCCCTTAGTATCTCTCCCAGCAAGAACATCTTCCTTTTTAAGTTGTTAAGAAAGGGGAAACGGAGCCAGTAATTTCATTATGGGATCTCTTTTGTAAAATAGGTGAGCAGAAAATCTATGAATATTCTCATGTTAATAATCTTGCCCTATAACATCAGCCACATTATTTCATGTCTCCATGCATC
Source organism: Eptesicus fuscus (assembly GCF_027574615.1). Classification (NCBI taxonomy): domain Eukaryota; kingdom Metazoa; phylum Chordata; class Mammalia; order Chiroptera; family Vespertilionidae; genus Eptesicus; species Eptesicus fuscus. The sequence continues at coordinate 46,336,273 of NC_072483.1, read as the reverse complement.
TCTTTACATAGCTATAAAATTCAGATTCTAATCGGAATAGAATGTTTTAAAATCTGAAAGGTATTATATAAGTCTAAAATTGTTTATTGAAAAGCAAATTATAAAATGAAGTACTGTTTAGAATTTACAGCCTTATTCATTGCACGTAAGTAAAATTTAATATACTCTGGCTCTTCTTTTTTTTAAATCCTTACCCGAGGATATTTTTCCATTGATTTTTAGAGAGAGTGGAAGAGGGAGGGAAAGACAGAGAGAAATATCGATGTGAGAGAAACACATCGATTGGTTGCCTCCTGCATGCGCCCCGACCAGGGCCCAGGCTGGGGAGGAACCTGCAACCAAGGTATGTGCCTTTGACCAGAATCCACAGGCTGACGCTCTATCCACTGAGCCATGCTGGCTAGGGCTGCTCTGGCTCTTCTTCCAATTTCATTAAAGAAGATCTTTAGAGCTGCAGAATATCAGAGCTGGAATGAATCTGCCATTCCATGTCCACTTGAAAGTCCTGATTTGAGAAATTAGTCAACTAAACCCACCAATGTTAAATGGCCTCCCAGCATCAGAGTAGTTAGATCCAGAGACAGACTAAAACCTAGGTCTGATGACTCCAGTCCATAATGCTTGCTGCCAAAATCCACAGTCTTTTGTACATCTATTTGTCCTTGAACTTGCTAGCACCTGCCCTCTTGTATTATGACACCCTTTGGGATCCACATAGGCACCTGGCACCACCATCAACATTCCAATACTAAAGGATAAGAAGCACAATAAAATCTCACAAACTCAGACAGAGGCATTTACTTTCCCTTTGTTAAGCCAAATGCAATCTTTATACAGAAAGATAGCAGGGCCTCTACCATTTCTTTCATTCAAAAAATTGTTAAAGGACAGAGTTTGGAATGATTCTGCAGAAAAAGAGATCTCGAGGGTCAGATGCTTTGCATGCACAATTCTGAAGCGTGAGGGCAAGGGTGTTGTCTATGAAAGGCAGTGATGAGCACATGCAATGTCCAGCTTTAGAAAACTCCTTCCATTAATGGCAGAATGTGTGAACAAGGATGACAGGCTGCGTCCAGGAAAAAGTCAATTCTCTGAACGGAAATTAGAGTGTGACTGGCCCAATTGATGTGCAAGGGTAGGTGAGAGCTAGAGGAGGGAAGAAGCTCTTAATTAGTTCTGGGTTTCTTTCCCAGACACGCATATGGCCTGCTCCTCCTGCAGGGCACGCAGCAGGCCCTCCCAGGGAAGTGGTTTCTGCCTTTGCTGGTGCCAGCACTGGAAGTGGGCAAGGTGCTGCCAGAGCAAATGCTCCTCTTGGCAGTGCCTGATCTAAGCCACAAGCCCACTCACCAGGACCACAGCGGCTGCCCTTCCCTCATTACCTGCGCCTGCCCCTGCCCTGGCAGCTCCTTCAGAACATAGTGCTCTTTGAGGAACTGTCATAATTTTTTTTTTTAACTGAAGCAGATTCTGTTCAGAAACCACATGGCAAATGTAAAAAGAAAAAAGATTCTAAGAAATTTTAAAATTCAAAACAGAAAATAATTAATCAGCTTGACGCTAACCTCTCTAACCTCAATCTTTGAATTTTCTCCTTCCTTGAGAACAATCACTTCTGTGCTGCCAAAGGAAATGAGATGTAATTTCTTCTAAGTCATTACTGTGATCTCCATCAAAGAGCAGCAAAGACAGTAATTAGTATTAGTACTCCACATCAAACCACCCCAAATTGGTCAAAAAGTACATTTGTCCTTTGCAGAGCTGAAATGAAGCACTTTGAATTCTTAGAATTCTCCCACAAGTTGTCATCTTTTGGAAGAAATTTTTGGAACTGTTGATTCTTGTGACCTTTCTTGCTGTTAACATTTTATTTTTAAAGAAAAACAAAATAAAGTCTTTTTTTAAAAACGAGCAAATGGTATCATATTACCTTTAGTGTGAAATAACTATTGGAAAGCATTAAAGGTCAGGGGACAGGGAAACGATTAGGAATACCACCTTAGTTTCTTGGCAACACTCAGGTCCCAGTATTCATCCAGAAAGCTGTTTGCAATTTCCAGAGTGACTGGGACAGTCAGTCAATGAGGGTAAAATCCTCAGGTGCAAATGGATACTGGTAATTCTTTTTACAAACAGTTTCTGAATAGTCACAGAAGTTCTGGTGTCCGGCATGCAGGGCTGGTAGACGCAGACAAGCAGGATAACTTGGCGGAGAGTCATCCAGCCACCCAGAACGTGGTCATAGATGTTGGTAAAACTTCACCCAGTTCTGTGGCCCTGTGAGGGTCTCCAGGACATGGAGCAGAGAAGGGTAGCCAGACTCCCTGCTTTGAGGCAACAGAGCTAAGAGCCCCAGGAGACCTAGGCGGATAGAGCTCACAGGACAGAGGAAGAGAGAAGGGAACTGCAGAGAGAGAACCCCAGATCTGTAGAGGGCCTCCATAAGAACACAGCAGAGCCTACTGTTAACTTTTTGTAGTCGCTTTAATCCTTCCAGCCCCAGAAATTGTTTAGTGTCGGTTACCCCACAACTTAAATGTTTCCTATGAATGTGTAAAGATCACAATGGGATTTACCAATCACCACTATTATATTTTCAACTGGAAAATAGCATCTGTGGGCTAATTAAGAGATTCCTGGGCTGGGGTAAGCATCCGTTGTCCATGTTCTGCCAACAAATCAATTTTTTCATATAAAATAAAGCAGTTAATACTGATTCCTGTTGTCTCACAGGAATGTGGTATAGGTGACAGTATTTTTTAAAAGACTTATTTTTTTTTTCAGGGAAAAGCAGTGTGGGACTTGATTTGTGCTATCCATTTTAATAGCTACTAAACACACATGACTATTTAAATTTAAGTTTAAAGTTAAAGTAAGTAAAATTTTAAAATGTATTTCCTCAATTGTATTTGCTGCATTTCAAGAGCTCAATAGCTACATGTAGTTATAGACTACCATTTTGGACAGCACAGAATACGTCTATCAATATAAAAGTCCAGTTAAAAAGTGCTGGAATATAGAGTTTTAATATACTCAAGAAATCAATCACCTTTAAGGCAGGAGTGGGGTGGAGGGGGTCAATGGGAGGAAAATGGGGGACATCTGTAGTACTTTCAACAATAAAGATAAATTTAAAAAATAAGACCAAGGTTTTTTTAATTCCTCTTAAATCAAGGTTTTTATATGTATTAATTTGATCTTGGATTTATTTACAGATTTTGAATAAATAAAAACATTTAGAGATATAACTTTGAGGGCATCTTATAATAAATTTTTCATTACCCTTCTGTTATACTGAAATAGTTCCAAAGAAGGTACCAATTTAACCTTCTGAGACAGATGTCCTATCCCTATGTTGTCAAAGGAAAGGGATCCAACACTCTTCTTGATAGCTAGTTTCAGCAATAATAAACTCCTTTGCATTTCTTTTCAAATACATGTTTGATTGGACAGTTTCTCAAGTCACTTGTCTAGATTTTTTTCCTATCCTGAAAGCTCATTTTTCTCCTGAATATGTAGGTGTGCAGACATTTTGAATACATGGATATAGTAACAGCAAGTCAAATGAACCCAAATCCACTTACTTTTGGCAAATAAATTGGGAGCAGAAGAGTCTTTTCCATTCCTATTAAAAGCAGATATTTTCTCCAAGGCTGTGAAAAGCTGCTCCTCATCCTGCCTATGTAGTTTCAACTGCAAAAGCCATTTGTCACCATATCGATCCCTCCAGGAGATGTCAACTAGAGTAAAGAGGGAAACCTCACCACATGAGGACGCCAGAGCTTTATGGCAAATAAGGTATAGTAGTTGGGGATTAATTCTAGAAAATGAGCCAAAACCTCGGCATATTCCCCTTCTGAGGATCATAGATCATCCAGCTCATAGCGCTCACTGTGGGTGGCTGAAGACAACCGAGAAGGGATTTATAATAGAGTCACATATTGTAGCAGAATCCTTTGACTATTCATGCCTAGCTTCCTCAGGCCTTGGTAAGAGCAGGCTGAAACCATATTGGATTGGAAGATTCTTCAATATTAACATTACTAATCTCAATGGAAACTGTCAGAAAGAGCTCTTACACAGGAATGAGATCTCTGAAAAATGCAGAAGAATGTGAGGAGACAAATGCATCGTAAAGTGTGAAAGGATTGAAGTGACTTTGTATGGTCACTCCAACTGGGAGGCTTGAACCAATGAACAAAGCTCACATGTTAAAAATTATTCTTCCTTCTTTTACCCCAAATGTCTTCTCAGCATGAGAAAAATTTAATTCTTAAGATAATGTTTCTTCAGTACTTCATAGAAAATATAGTTAATAATATCGCAATAACTATGTATGATGCAGGTGGGTACTGGAAATATTGAGTGAATACTTTGTAAAGTCTGACCACTATGCTGTACACCCAAAACTAATCATCCTATATAATAAAAGGCCAGCCACCATAGCGTAATGACTGGAATGACCAGAGATCAGAACTACCATGGCCCCTCGCTAGGCTGGCCCCACCCCCTAGCAAGCGGTTAGGGGTGATCAGGCAGGCAGGCAGAGTGGTTAGGGGTGGTCAGGCAGGCAGACAAGTGGTTAGGGGTTATCAGGTAGGCAGGCAAGTGGTTAGGGGCAACCAGGAAGGCAGGCAGGTGAGCAGTTAGGAGCCAGCAGTCCTGGATTGAGAGAGAGTGCAGCCAGGCTGAGGGGAGCCCTCCCCCCGTGCATGAATTTCATGCACCAGGCCTCTAGTACAAAATAATATTGACTGTAAACTATAATTGACAAAATAAAAACTAAATTAAAAATATTTGATTATATCTCAGCTTTTTGCTTAGAAATCATCCAATTACTGAAATCAAGTTCAGTTACCTTTTAAAAAGAAAGCTATTAAGTGTGTTTTGTAAAAGCAACAACATATACTCTATAAATACACCTAGAAATGGACCAATAATTACTTTGAGTTGTAGAGGTTTTGTTATTCTCAAGTAATATCTTGTCAAATAGCACTGATTTTACTGTCACGTTTTCATAAACATTTATGGGTTACTTAATATGTCATCATCTAAAATAAATCATGTATTGATATCCTTGAAAAGAGTTAGATGAAACACAATGGTAGATCATAGTTCACTAAGATATGCTGCAAAATCTGACTCAAAATGTACTTGATTGAAATAACAGAGGTATCAACTTAAAGTCCGGAATTACTAGGTCCAATAAGGAAAAACCTTACTGAGAAATTCTTAGTATAACCTAATATTCCATCAATAACATTTTATAAAGTAAACCTGCAGATTTTAATCATAGTTCAGTATATATAGCGGTTAACACAGCTGACAGATACTATAAGCATTTTATAGTTTTCCTGGTTGGAGCATGACCTTGAGGAAGGCACATGGTTTAAGTCAAACTAGATGTGGCATTTCCCTAGTTTTGAAAACCTGACCCTTAAAAAGAAAGTATAAGGATGTCATAGTAAAGAGATAAACCTTTTAGGGGTAAATAATGTTATAAGCAGAGAATCTTCAATAGCATTTATTGACATATTAGAAATCACTTCTGTAAAACAGACCAGGAGTTTTTCAGGCGTTCAAGTCCACAATAACCTGGCCTGTTTCCTTTCACTTACATACGTATCCATATCTAGAACCATCGCTGCCCCCTCAAAACTCTGCATGCATGGTTTAAGTCAAACTAGATGTGGCATTTTAATGTTATTTTTTGAAAAATAGCTGATTTACATAGTAATTATCATAGGATCAACATGGGATCTTACAAATTATTACCTCTTGAAAATGAACAAACAAAATATAGTGTAATGGAAATATTTGCCCGAAGACTTGGATTCTAATTTCTGTTCTTACAGCGGTGTGACAACAGTGAGTTATTTTACCTAAATGAGCCTTCAATACCTTATCTGAAAACTGGGGGGTTAGAGTTGACTGCCACTAAAATGCCTACAAGAGCCAGAAGCATTTGAAGATGATAAAGCTATCTGATACTGGGGCTCCTGTTGGGATGCTGAGACTGTGATAAATGAATAGTGCCTGCCTCCTGGGACCACAGAGCACTAACTCTGCACAACTCTAGTCAATCTTCTTTTCACTTGGTTTCATTAGCACATGAATACAGTAGGGAATCAGAGCCACCACAGTCAGTGGGATGGACGCGCTTTTACAGAAAGACAGCACATAAAATAAATGCTCTGTGTGAGTGGGGATCTTGATGAAATGGTAGAGCTGTAGTGTGGTCAACGAGGCCACGACACAGAGCAGCCGGAAGCTCAGCTTGTAGCCATTTTCCCCTCGGCAGCTCCTGAGGAACATCTCTGAGTTGATTGCAAAGCCCAAGCCAAAGAGGACCCCAAGGTTTCTCACGAGTCCAGCAAAAGGCGTGGTGTCAATGTGGATCCAGTCGGGGTTGGCACACCACTTCTTGGCGATGGGCACAGACCACAGCAGGTCAATGTCAAGCAGTCTGAGAAGCAGGTAAAAGCCAAGTGCAAACAGGAAGAGGAAAAGGTTGGTCTTCAGGTATGTGCTCAGGCTCGCCGTTTGGATGCCTGGAGTGTGTTCAAAGGCCTCTGCCACAAGCATGCCTGGGGATTAGAAAGAGACACTGAAGGCGACTATGTGCCCTTGAGCTCCTGGGGAATCATTCCTCCCTGCATTGAAGAATTTAGCTGCTGCCCAGCTGGTGTGGCTCAGTGGTTGAGCATCAACCTATGAACCAGGAGGTCACAGTTTGGTCAGGGCACATGCCCAGGTTGCGGGCTCCATCCCTGGTGTGGGGCATGCAGGAGGCAGCTGATCAATGATTCCCTCTCATTATTGATGTTTCTATCTCTCACTCCCTCTCCCCTTCCTCTCTGAAATCAATAAAAATATATTAACAAAAAAAAGAATTTAGCTGTAGTTTTCAATGTAAAGGGCTTTAGACACCTAGGTTCTATCCATTTTCCAAAGCCTTTCTTAAAGCAGTAACACACACTTGCCCGATGGTCTTTTCGCCATCCATACTAGGACAGAGGGATCTCTCAGGAATCCACGGCACTGAGTGACAACCCACTTTATAGGCAGAACACTGATCTAGGTGCTTGCAATTAATATTTCAATTGCCATAGCCAATTAACTTAGCCTTTGAAAAGCATGTGGGGGCTAAATGGCAGAAACTCAATCATGGTGAATGCCGCTTCAAGAATACAAAGCAGCAGCTAAGTGAAGTTCATAGTTATGTAATCATCATTTCAGGTGTTTCAGAGAGAGTGGCATGGTGTGCAGGTTGGAAGGCCATTATTAAGTCCCCCAAACCAAGACACAAGCAGGCTGTCTGAAGTGGTGGTCTGGAAGTTGGACTTAACTCTAGTCACATTTCAGAGAAGCTCATTTCACTAAGAGGTTAGCGTTTATACTGTTAAGTGAGACTCTGCCATTGTGCACAAGGAGGATTTGAGAGGTGTGTTGAATCACTTAAGCTCCCAGGGTAGCATTAAGCAACAGTCGCTTAACAGAATTACCTAGAATGGGGAACTGATCTCCAGGAAGAATCTGAGAACATAAAACAAATGACACTAAAGCTTTCAAATGACACAACCAGAGGGAAGGGATCATATTTACCACCAATTACTCCGAGAATAACTTGATGTGGAAAATGCGTTGCTATGAATACTCTGGAGATGCAGACACTGATTTGAATCAACCAAAAAAGACTCCAAAGAAATGACCAGGTCAGTCTACGATGGAAGAATAGATACAAATGTAAGAAGCAAAGAAATTTGATCGCTCATAAAATTAGGGGCTCTGTGACACCAGATGACCTTTCTCAGAAGAATCATCTGACATACATCATGATTCTAGAGTCTTGTTTTTCCCAAAATGTTGTTTCCATGTGTTTCCTAGGATTTGAAATGCTTTAACGGAGATTTTTGCATTTATCAATGCATTTATAAGTGCGATATCCTGAGATTTCAATAAATGTTATAAAAGGAAGCCAATTTGATATCCTAATAATTATTTTAATGGAGTGGGATAATTCAATTTTGAAGAATTGCTAATATCAGAATTATTATATGAATTACATATATGTTTACTCCTTATCATATGTGCTTCCTCTTTACTCTCTCTCAACCTTTCTTTGCTTGAAGAAAACTCACTGGAGAAACAGTTGCCACTCTGATGAAAAACACATCAACATTTTATCAAGGGCAAGTTTTCATTGGGTTTCATGTCAGACTCTCAAAGAAGTCCTGATTCCTTGGTTTTTGAGATACAGAAAATAAGAAATAATGGAATTGACATATAGGCTATATACTTTGTGTTAGAAACAACAAGGTAGGCCCTGGCTGGGTAGTTCAATTGGTTAGAGTGTCATCCCAATACTCCAAGGTTGCGGTTCAATCCCTAGTCAGGGCACATACAAGAATCAACCAATGAATGCATAAATAACTGAAACAACAAATTGATGTTTCTCTCTGTCTCTCTCTCTCTCTCTCTCTCTCTCTTCTCTCTAAAAAATCAATAAATATAAATAAAATAAAAAAGAAACAAGGTACAAAAACTTATAAAAATATCAAAATCCAAGCAATGTTCATTATTTTAATAAAAAAGAATTAGCAATATTGAATTCTAAGATTTTTGGGCATTCTCAATGATTTGTTACTGATAATCAAACCAAAGTTTTGGTTATTGAAAGACTAGGAATAGAGAGAAATGAGACTTCCAAAGAGGAAGTAAGCAGGGGTTATCAATATGAAAGAAGAATAAATAAGAATTTGGTAATATTAAGGTAAGGAATAGGCATGATGTATGAAGGAGTGTTGCAGTTATAAAAATTGAAAAAGAGTTATGGGAGTTAAAAAAAACAACAAGCAAATATTTTCCAGGTTTGGAAATTGGAGGAAGAAATAAGCTATAAGAAGGTGAGCCTTTTTTAGATTCCTACTTTGAGAAATAGTCTATAGTTAGGAAATGCTAATTTCTTTAAATTAAACAACTCTCTACTGTTGTTTTGGCTAATGGATACATTAAGGCATGCAGGTCACAGTCTCATTAGAATAAACTTTAAATATGCTCAAATTACTTTAGCTATTTCTTTCTTATATTTCCAATACTACTCTAAAAAAGTGGATGGCTCTTGGAAATTTTTTATTTTAAAAGAACTTTTATATAATGGTATATGTTATCATATTTTAAAAACCAATTAACAGACAAATTTTATCTCTGATAGCCTAATAACTTATGATTAAAGTGGTGCTCAAATTGTTTTAATGATAAATTACTTCAGGAAAGAAGAGAACAGCTTAATTCCTACAAAAATTTTGAGTAATCTTACATTAAAGTTCTAGGCCTTTTTAAACATTACAAATCTACTAACATGAAATCTATTAACATTCAAATTTAAATTTGCCTCTAGGATGTTTTTAATCACAAAGGTTGCAAAGTCTTTAAAGCTAGAATTTGTTATTGATGTCAAAAAACATTGGCTTGTCAAAGAAAGAAATATAATTATACTAAATTAACTGATGCATTCAAGGGGAATGATGATTCTCAAAGTTTCTAGTTAATCTTAAAGCAAGAGAATGTACATGCAAAATTATTTCTTACATAATTTTAGATGACTTACTTATGAGCTACCAGAGTGATTATTATATTAGAGAAACCCAAAGCATATTTAGCAAATCATTAATCAATTAAATATTTCCAACCATATAATGTGACAAAGCTGTGAACTAATTAGGACATTATCTTAAAGCACAATATTAATTTTCTATTCATTTGCTATTTTGGTTATGATAGAATAGAATAAGCACATTTCAACCACTAAAAGTATACTAAAATGAACTTTTAAGAAGACATTCCATATTCAAAACTGTTACATTCCCATGCTACAGAAACTGGAGCAAAGCTCACCTGTGCAGAGTCGTAGATGCCTCATCCATCCGACTGACAGTGTGGCTCAGTGCAGCTGTTACCATGACGTACCAGACACACGATGAGCCCATGGCATGACCAGATGGACTTCCTGCAAAAGCAAAGTTGTTGGTCCATTTGAAAGGGAGTTAACAGAGTATCAGTATCAGAAATGGACGGTAGAATATTAGCCATGAAAATTACAAATAACTCAGGAAGAATCCACAGGGTCCAGGCTCTATGTAATACCTAAATATAAGTAGAAATAAAGAAAATTGAGCCTCAAAACACTACTTCAAACATTTTTTTCCAGATTTTTCAGGTACATCAAATTCCAGAAATTAAAATGTTCAAGGCTAATTAAAAACTCAGGGTGTTGCACCAAAATCTGCCATATCTCTACTCATTGTTCATATCTAATTGTTTTTAGTTGATGATAAAAATAAAGTACTTGTATTGGATCTTAAATCAGTTTATGTTCCTTGGGTTGGAAAGTCAAACATCTAAAGGATATCATTGCTATGTCTGATTTAGCAATTGACTGCTGTGTACTAGCAGCTCCCTCTACCTCTATGTCTATCCTGTGGCCAGCAGCTCCATGGAAGTCTTTGTTATGAAAAGGAAGAGAAGCTGTAAAGGGAGCATCAGTATTGGCAGAAGAAGCGTGAAGACTTTCTACTCCTAGAATGTCTTTCCCAGGAATCATGATATTTTTAAAAAATCACTTTACTTTGATATTCTCCCTGAGTCTTAACCAAGTGGAGATTCATTTGGGTTAAACCCCAGTCTCTTTTTCAAAAAACACTGAATTAAACAAAGACCAATCTATTTCTAGTAGATCTATTTATTGCAAGTCTGTTTCTTATGCAGGAATTTTCAGAGCCTTTATATTCTTAGAGTTGTAGATCTCTAAGGAGTGAACATAGGATGCAATATATCTTTCTTTCTCCTTCCCACCCCCCACCCCAGAAAATATCCCACATGCTGGGAAGTGCTGGGATAAAACCAAGTAGCATTTCAATTGTCTCAAAGGTTATCCATCCATCCAACCATCCATCCATCCATCCATCCATCCATCCATCCATCCATCTATCCCACACTGATTTCACAAAGATAAAATACATATTATCCCCATCATGATTGAACACAGTCTACTGAGGGAGCCAGATATATAAAGAGTTAATTATAGTAATATAACAGAACTTACACATTCACTATATTCAGGGTTGGTTTCAATGGATGTCAATATTAATTTTCTGATATATGCCAAACTATAGTGAGGTATAATATAACACAGTCTTATAAGTTAAACCAGTAACATGTAATTTCCTTTTATATATTTCAAAAGCCTTTTTATAGTCCTAAACTCAACTTCTCTGGTAAAGATTTTACACACATACAGAGTCTTACTTAAAATAAAAATGGAAGTGGCCCAGAAAGTCTACTTACATACTATATATACAAGAAAGAAAGACATTTTAAAGAAATCATTCTAAGATCAGAGATATCTTAACTGGCAATAGTAATACCGGGAAGTCCTTACCTTTCTTACAGAAAACTTGTCTATTCTTTCCTCATTCATGAGATTTTTGGAATACTTATAGTAACTTTGAAAGTTACTCAGCAGTAGATAAATCAATATTTCTAGAATTTGAATATAGTTCTTTGGTAATGTGTTCCAGCTTTTTTGTTTGTTTTCGTATTATTCCATTCATCCAAAAAATAAATTCCAAATACAAAATTATTTAAGGAGTATTCTCCAAACTTACTCTTTTACAAATAATACAATGAAATTCATAAAACTTCCTTTCTCATTAGCAATTTTTATGCTTATGAACTTTTAGCATCCTCCCTTATGACTTTTCTTTAATTTCCTATATGATATCATACACTTATTAGATGATCATCATGCATAATGACTCTGTTGGAATAGCTTTAGTTACTTGAGGTTGCTATAATTGCTTACCTGGACCTGTTTCACATGTAGTGGGAAACTGTTCAAGGCATGGACCTGAGCGATTTAGGTAAATCTGAGTTTCTTGGATCCACCAGTAAGGCCGATGACCAAATAATATCCTGTATTTGAAGAAATATAGATATGAATATATTTAAATACACAACAAGTACTTAATTGGAAACGTCCTATTTTCTCCTACAAAAATGATTCAAGCAGAGGGTTGATGAGGAAAGCTCATGATTAAGAATCTTTGAAAGAACTTGGATTCTGGTTTATCTCCCATTATAGAGGTTGACACAGTCATTTCAATGTAAACAGAGACATTTTTTTCCTTTCAGGGGAGGTCCTGCAGGTGCTTTGGGTACTTAGATTGGGAATATCCAAGTGCTCCCTGAAATCACCAGTCTGTTCAGTATGGGTGCTGCTCATTTAACTAACTTCTTGGATAATCACAGCATATGTGTTACAGGGCTTTGGAATTTACTTATAAATCAGTTTACATTAGCACATAAATGTACATTTGTAAGTAAGTGTACATTTCTATGGCTTTTGTAAGTTCTATTTATGAATCTGTGGTATGTTTGAAAGTTTTTCAAATAAAACTACACACATCTAAAATGTGACCATTAAACCAAAGCTACAAATTTACGAGTACACTTTAGAAAAAATGAAACAAAACAGAAGCCTTACCATTTAAAAATAAGATTGAACCAATCCCCAATGACTGCTACCCATATCATCTTAGTTCCAACTGTCTGATTAAGTTGAAACCAAAGTGGAAAATAAATAGAAAAGATATTCCGGGGATCTCCAACATTGGACATAAAATTTAGAAAATTGTAGTAAGCTCGGTAGTCCTTCTGCAAATGCTGAATAATGAGTACTCCATTTCTATGAAGGAAATCCATCTTGAAAGAGAGGCAAATCTCAACAGAACAATTGGAGCTGCAGAGCTCTGAGTCCCACCATTTTTATACAGTACCCTTGTGGCGTGTCCAGCCATTACTACAACACGTGACTGACCATCTGTGGAAAGGGCACGTCGGCCCTTGTCTGCTGAAAAGCTCATCTGTTTATAAGTTTAATTGGAGCCAAAGAGGTGAAGTACATGCTGATCTGTGACAAGTCAAGGGGAAATTTGGGTAGAGATACAATGAATTTCTTATGCAACCTCCCTTTTGTGTGAACAGTTGGATTGTGTTTGCTTGAAATTTTTTGCACAGTTCATTTCCTTCAAGGGCAGAGACATTAGCAATTTCTATGCTTGGCTAGAAGACTATGCAGATAATTACTGCATGTCAAATAGCCCTTAAAGCCATGCATTTTAATTTAAAATAGAATGTGGCTCTTTGCCTATTTTATTGGGTCTTAGAGGAAAACAAATGAGTAAATATCTGGGCATGAAACATTTATGTGATATGACAGATTATTTTCTTACTGCAGACTTAAATAAACAAAATTTTATTTTTCTTTATTAGCAAAGAGAATGCTATGATATATATGCAACAGTGAAGGAAATACATGGAATGTATGAAATCTAGAAGGAAATGTGTTACGAGGCAAGAAAGCAGAGATGAAGGTCACTTTGCTAAAAGAACTGTGTTAGGGTTGAGTCATTATTGACTAGAGAATACAATTAAGAACATTGGGGAGTGCTCATGTGAGAGAAAGACAGAAATAGACTCAAAAGGCTTTGGACCAATCAGGAAAATGATTTGTTGAAAGCAGAATGTTCCGTACAATTACAGGGGACACACCAAAACAAACATGTAGATTGGGAATAAACAGAAGGACAGCTCAAAGAGAACTATGGATCCCAGTCAGAAATGAGATGGTGGATGTAGAGAACTAAATACATCTGTGACGGGGCCTGTGAAAGCTGAGAAGCCCCACCAGGTGGCAGAGGGGGGAGGAAGTAACCATACTTACCATTCAGATTGTTGTCTTTGCTAATCACAGCCTCTTTCACTAGGAGCTCTTCCCGTGCTATAAATATCACTTTGGACTTCTCTTGGAGTCCTGCTCCATCATTTTACAGCACCATTGTTAGAAGGGATCCAGTGTCTATCAGTACCTTCCCAGGCTCTGTTGACTCTCCCAGAAGAAATGCTTTGACTACCATTAAACTCCTTTTTTCAAGTTTATCTTTATGGCTGAAAGTACTACAGATGTTCCCTCTTATTCCCCATTGACCGTCTCTACCCCTCAGCTGTCCTCTGCCACTGGCCTTCACCACACTGTTGTCTGTGTCCACGGGTTATGCATATATGCATATAGGTTCTTTGGTAAATCTCTCCTCACCCACCCACCCACTCTCCTTCCCTCTGAGATTCAACAGTCTGTTCCATGCTTCTATGTCTCTGGATCTATTTTGTTCGTTATTTTATTTTGTTCATTGGATTCCACATATGAGTGAGATCCTACCATTAAACTCTTCAGAGTGATTTTTTTTTTAATGCCATACCTTTGTCTTACCCTAGACAAACAACATTTCTAGTGATGGGACTCAGTCACTGGTATTTTAAAAATACATTCCAAGTGATTCCAATGTGCAGTCAGGGTTAAGAATCAACATGATGAAGAAATTCATACTTGACCTGTTTTCCTTTTAGCTTAAGCCCCTCCCTCTGCCAAAGGTCAACCTGAAAGAAGCTTCCATGACATTTAGTATGTAAATTATTTGTTACAACTGGATCTTCCTATTAAATTTGATTTTTGCATTAACTGATTTATCTTGTCAGAGAATGTACCTCTAGAATAAAAGAACCTAAATCTAATGAGAAATTATACAGCTGGTAATAGTTTATATACAAATTTGGTAATGTGGGGCCAGAAGAGGAGAAGCAGTGGTGACCATTGGAATGTACTCCTCTTAAAACACAGCATGATGGCCACCTTCTCCTCTGAGTTTTCTGCACTGCTGACCTGGAAGGAGCTTAAGATACAGCCTGAGCCCTGGCCGGTTTGGCTCGGTGGATAGAGCGTCGGCCTGCGGACTGAAGGGTCCCAGGTTCGATTCCGGTCAAGGGCACATGCCCGGGTGGCAGGCTCGATCCCCAGTGGGGGCCATGCAGGAGGCAGCCGATCAATGATTCTCCCTCATCATTGATGTTTCTCTCTCTCTCTCTCCCTTTTCCTTCCTCTCTGAAATCAATTATATATATATATATATATATATATATATATATATATATATATATATATATATATATATATGTAAAATACAGCCTGGTTTCTGTGGATGAAAAGTCTGGTTTGACAGTCACAAAGTGAGGTTGCAAACAGCCCCATGTCATTTTTCAGAAAGTGACTTTATATGGCTGCCAGGAAATGAAGATTAATCTCCATCCATGATGAGAGCCTCACCAGTCTCCTTTATCATTCTTATAATTTCAGCAGGAGGATAACCAGGAAGTAGTCAGACAGCACTGGCCTTCCCCACATTTTGCTCCTCCCCAGGCAGCCCATGAATTACACCCACTCTTGGTTCTCCCACTAGTGTGCTAATCTGATTTGAATGACGTATGTGTCAGGGTAAAATTAATTGTGCTGAAAACTTAGTTGTGCATTAGAATGTCTTGCATTTATGCTTTTCCAATTATTTAAAATACTCTACCTTAATATCCTTTAAAAATACTCTATCATACTATTTTATTTTAACTCCATAGTGGTTTAGTAATCTTCCTTTTAGTGATAAGGAAATGGACAAGTAATCTTCCCCAGGTCATTTCTTTAGTGCAGCAACCCTATTTGGAGACTAAATTTTATTTCCAGAGCAATGCTGCTTCCTGGTCTAGGCTGTATCCAAGTTACCTAAGGCCAACATTGGTGAGATGTAAACCAGCTGCAAAATGAATAATAGTTGATGCTATAACCAGCTTGTTTCAAATGCTTTCAACTATCTAGACCTCCAATTCAACTGTATCATCCTATCTAATAAAAGCATAATATGCAAATTGACTGTCACTCCAACACACAAGATGGCTGCCACCATGTGGTCAAAGATGGCTGCTCCCATGTGGACACAAGATGGCCGCCACAAGATGGCCAGCAGGGGAGGGCAGTTGGGAGGAATCAGGCCAGCAGGGGAGGGCAGTTGGGAAGGACCAGGCCTGCAAGGGAGGGCAGTTGGGGGCGATCAAGCCTGCAGGGAGGGCAGTTAGGGGTGACCAGGCTGGCAGAGGAGGGAAGTTGAGGGCGACCAGGCCTGCAGGAAAGGGCAGTTGGTCAAGACCCAGGCCTGCAGGGGAGAGCAGTTGGGGGGGACCAGGCCTGCCGGGGAGGGCAGTTAGGGGCAATCAGGCTGGCAGGGGAGCAGTTAGGCATCAATCAGGCTGGCAGGGGAGTGGTTAGGGGGTGATCAGGCTGGCAGGCAGAAGCGGTTAGGGGCAATCAGGACAGCAGGCAGGCGAGCAGTTGGGAGCCAGCAGTTCTAGATTGTGAGAGGGATATCCGACTGCCCATTTAGGCCCAGTCCCAGATTGGAGAGGGTGCAGACTGGGCTGAGGGACACCCCCCCCCCCCCCTGCACGAATTTCGTGCACTGGGCCTCTAGTTTCAACTATAAAGTCAACTATGGAAATAAGTGAAGGCCCTCCAAATGAGAACAAACAGAGGCTATTTATTTTGAGCTTGCTATAGTAAGATTTGGCCACTGTCATTTGCATTTGACAGACTCAGAAGCAGGCAGAGGAATAGGAAAGCTCCATAGTAAACTCAAGGAAGGCCTCAGGTCTGCTTTGGTTATAGGTTATGGGCACGGGCAAGCAGGAGATGATTAATTAGAAACAGAGATTCTTATGTGATTGACTAGGATGCATATTTGGCTCTCTCTGGTTGGTCCTTAGTTGGAAGCAGGGACAAAAATATAGTGAAACTGGTAGTCTTGACCAAGTCTTGACCATTCTGGATAGATTGCTTCAGAGGTTGTGGATCAGAGTTCTAGTGTCATACTTGGTCTGACTTGTCCATTTGTATATTCAATCTCTCACAAGACAAATTGAGTAACCATATATCAGAAGTAGTTTGTGTAACATCCCACCAAGAAATAAGGGGATCCCTTGTCTATCCCGTGATTCTATAATCCTTATTATCCATTGAGTTAAAATTAGGGCATATAGTTGCTTACCAAAGAAGAATCAATTTATTCAGGCATATCACTACTCTATCTGAGGTTTTAACCTTGAGTAATCAGAGCCTATACTACTGTCTTTTGATTTGCATATTCAGGTTCTATAATTTCCATAATCTCTTTGATGAGCCATAAGAAAGAACATTACTTCCATTTATTCTTTTTCTATGAAGTATTTGAGCTACATATTTCATAAAATTCATTTTCTTCAGAAATGTCTTGTCCTCACCTCAGGGTGTGAAGGATATCAAATACATTTTGTCTTACAATTAAAAATTCAACTTCATGTTCATTCAATACTTCAGAGTCTGTGGACTGTGATGAAGTTGGCTGCACATGAGCTTTTCATCTTAGACAGTTAATTTAGAAAGATTGTCTCCCAAGGACTATTAGGTTCTGTAGGCTAAATATAATTGACCAAAGCAAAAGCACCTTGATTTCTTTTGCCTTTTAACAGGATCTGCTATCTATTTATTCCCCATAGTTCATCATTTTTAGTCTTTTCATATCTTAGCTTATGTGCACTTCCTCAGAGATGCCTTCTCTGATCAGCATCCTCACCATTCCTTTAACAGTGTTTTCTCTGAAACACTCTTATTGTAGGGGATTGTGTTAGTCTGCTAGGGTGACATACAAAGTAACTTACTGGGTAGTTTAAACAATAGAAATATATTTTCCCACAATTCTGGAGGCTACATGTCCCAGAGCAAGGTGTCAGCAGAGTTGGTTTCTTCTGAGGCCTCTCTGCTTGGCTTATAAATGACCGTCATTTCCCTGTGTCCTCACGTGGCCCTCCTTTTGTATGGATGTGTCCTAGTCTCTTAGTAATGACACCAGTCTTATTAGGTTAAGGTCCACCCTGATGACTTCACTTTAACTTAGGTACCTCTTTAAAGGCCCTATCTCCAGTCATATTCTGAGATACTGAGGGTTAGGGCTTCAAGATGTGAATTTTAAAGATGAAATTCGACTCATAATAAAAATTTAATTATAATTTGTAATTGTACTTTTTCTTTTTAGTTCATGTGTTTAATCTCTCTTTTCTGCACCACAGTACAAGCTCCATAAAATTAGGAATGATGTTTGCTTTGTGTACCAGCTCCAGGACAATCCTTGGCACAGGCCCATGCAGGGACTGGTTTCCTATGAAGCTAGTGAAATTTGAATGGGCCCTTGGCATGGCAGGCTATTGCTGGGATCTGCTGGGAGTTGTAGAGCATATTAATAATTTGATATTCCTTTTATTAAAGAGAGGCCCTAGCAATAAAGGAGGTTTAGATTCCATAAAACCTGGAACTTCTCCTGGGCCCGCGTAGGTATTCAATAAATGAACTAGTGATCAAAACTTGATGTGAGTGTTGGGTTATAAAGAGTCTGTGTTTTAAAAAACATGCTTGATATTTAATTAATCTAAACTCAGATGTGTTTTCCCACAGAGATAATGTTACAAAGTGGTCAAAAAGATTCTTTTTTTTTTAAATTTCCCAACTTAATCATTTTTTCTTTATTTTCTTTATTTATTTTTCCCATCACTACTTATTCCCCCAATACCCTCTTTCACTTCCACCTACCTGTCCCCCCTGCAATCACCACACTGTTGTTTGTGACCATGAGTTCTTTCTCTCTCTCTCTTTTTTTTTTTTTCTCAATCTCTTCACCCCCCGCCCCCCAGAGCTGTCTGCCTGTTCTCTATCATAATTAAAATGGCAAGCAAAATAGAGAAAAAAGATTCTTTAAGGTGAAGAAAATTATATACAATGTTTATATAAGAAATATATATATAATAAAAGGGTAATATGCAAATTGACCCTAATGGCAGAACGACCAGGAATGACCGGTCACTCTGATGTGCACTGACCACTAGGGGGCAGACGCTCAATGCAGGAGCTGCCCCCTGGTGGTCAGTGCGCTTCCACGGGGAGAGTGCTGCTCAGCCAGAAGCCAGCTCATGACTGGCCAGCACAGCAGCGGTGGCAGGAGCCTCTCCTGCCTTCGTGGCAGCACTAAGGATGTCCGACTAACAGCTTAGGCCCACTCCCCGTGGGCCTAAGCCATTAGTTGGACACCCCCTGAGGGCTCCCAGGTTACCAGAGGGATGTCTGACTTCCAGCTTGTATGGATGTGTCCTAGTCTCTTAGTAATGACACCAGTCTTATTAGGTTAACTGGCAGTCAGACATCCCCCGAGGGGTCCCAGACTGCGAGAGGGCGCAGGCCGGGCTGAGGGATTCCCCCACCCCCTCCCCCAAGTGCACGAATTTTTGTGCACTGGGCCTCTATATATATATATATATATATGCTTATGTTTAAGGAGAATAGGAGAATAAACATAAACTAATGTTTTAAGGTTACTTATAAAGGAAAGAAGGGAATAGAGTAAAGGGATGGGGAAAACTAGGCTTCTTTAAATATACTTATTTTCTTGATTTGACTTTGAAATCATGTAAATATTTTACATAATTACATATTAAATTTAAAAAGAAATTTTTGAAAAATTTAAAAAGTGAGACAAATGATAAAACTAAAAATAATGCTTACTTGACACACCATACTTGTGAACTATTCACTTCCAGCTTTTCAGCACTTGTATGTGTTTTATGATTTTGTTCCTGTGGGAAATCTCTTTCTAAGTATTTCCTTAGTGCTCCTGAGTTTGCAGTCTGTCACCAGAGTTGCATGGGGTGGAGATACTTATCCTATGAAGATCATGGCAGAAGGGAGATGCAGGAGGTTGGTTCCTTTTGGTACTAACATAATCTTTGAGTAGAGTTTTTTCTTCTAATAACAGAATCTGTCTAATAAGCTGGATCATTCCAAAGTCAAGGTTGTTAGAGTTCAAAGTCTCTCCCAAATCAGTTCACCAAATGATGGAGCAAAGCCATGTCTAAGCTACAAAGGTCAAGATTCAAATATGGATAGATCTACCTCTATCCCCCTTTGAGATTGTCTTTCTCAATGTGTGGTCTATGGACCACCTACACGCAGAATCCCAGGTCCACTCCAGATCACAGAGTCAGAGTCTTTGGGAAAATGGTCCAGCAATGTGTATTTTTAGTAAGCTTCCTACGTGGTTCTCATGCATATCAAATTTTAAACACTCCATCTTAATTTATGTCTCCCTTGATACAAGGTGTCATACTCCGTGCACCCTGTTGACCCTTCCTTATACTACTTTATCACTTTCTACCGTAAGGCATTTTTTTTCATCAGTTACTTTATTTGGGCTCTGTACTATCCACTCTTTCCCTTGGGTGCTTGGTATGTTCTTGTATTCCCCCTTTTAGAATATCCTTTCCATTCTCTTTTTTAATCTATAGTAAACACAAAAATATTTTCTATAATTAACATCAGTTATTCTTATTTTGCCAAATAGCTTATAAAAGTGGAATTGATCTTCAAAGGTGAGATAGTAGGGCAAAGTGATAAAATTTCAGACTTACACACCATTCTGTTGCTTCTCCTTTACGCTCTGACATCTCTGTCTCTTCCTCCCACTCTCCCTCTTTTCTCTTCTTCCTCTTTCTCTCTCTCCCAGCTCCTTCTCTCCATCCTAGCCTCCCTCTTTCTCACACAAAATACTGAATCTAAATATTTGAATTGGTCAAAAACTTCAACCTTCTCCTATAGCCTGAGAGCAAAGACAACTCCAAGAGAGCAGAGCCTACCTGAATTGTTCACTGTTGCATCTCAGAATCAAGCCAGATGTCCTCCACATAATGAGAGTCTTCAGAAAATTGCACGGCCAGCCACCATTTCCTTCAGGGTCAATGCCTTTTCTTCCTGCTGTCGTAGAAGTCTGTATTTGATTCCTCCATGTCCTGTTCAATGACTAGAACTTTGCTGTGCCAGTAAAAGCACTTTTAAGTAAAAATCTTTAAAAGTATGTCCTTTGGGGTCTCATATTAGCCAAATCTCATCAATCATTAGTCCAGGAGTCCATAGCCTGAATCTGACTAATTTGGAAGTCATTGAGCTTCCTAACTTCCATATACAGAATGTTAGTACATGTGCAGATTTCTTGGAAGAAAGCCAGAGCTTTCAAAAGATACCCGGAGAAATCCTGATCTGAACAAGTTAAGTGTAGCATAAGGCATCCACTGTTCACAGTTCCTACATTCAGGATCCCTTCATTTCCTCAGTTTCTTTAGAATTATCTTCAGTGGTCTAATCTCCCCAGTATAATTTGCTTTGTCTTGATAACTTCATTTAAATATATATATATATATATTATTTCAGAAAGGAAGAGAGAAGGAAAGAGAGATAGAAACATCAAAGATGAGAGAGCATCATTGATTGGCTGCCTCCTGCATCCCCCATACTGGGGATCTAGCTCACAAGCCAGGCAGGTGCCTTGACTGGGAATCGAACTTTGACTTCCTGATTCATAGGTCAATACTCAACCATTGAGCCACACCGGCTGGGCAATGACTTCCTTCTTTTTAATGACTTTTTAAAAAATATTTTAAGCCCTAACTGGTTTGGCTCAGTGGATAAAGCGTCGGCCTGCGGACTGGAAGGTCCCAGGTTCGATTCTGGCCAAGGGCATGTGCCTTGGTTGTGGGCACATCTCCAGTGGGAGGTGTGCAGGAGGCAGCTGATCGATGTTTCTAGCTCTCTATCTCTCTCCCTTCCTCTCTGTAAAAAAATCAATAAAATAATTTTAAAAAATATTTTAATACTATAGCCAGTTCCCAAACTCTGTATGGTTGCTTTGTTTTTAGTTAATTCCAATAGTTGAATAATTCCAGTTCTTTGCAGAGATTTCTTATTTTAATTCATTTAGATTTTCCTGAGTTTTTGATTTGTAGTAAATTTTGCCTGTTTTACTTAAATTGCAACCTGTAAGACAGAGGCTAGAACTTCTTCAATATGTTTTGTCACACTCAATATTACATACCCATAAAATATATTCTTATCATAAGAGGAATTCTTTTCTGAGTTATAATGCTCACTGCAATTCAACATCATTCAGAGATTTTTGGCTTTAGCTTGTTGCTAGTGGCAGCAAACAATAATATTTGGAAGCGTTGACCTTTAATGTCTCTGTTCATGGTCATTATCCTTTTACCCCACGCTTATCTGCCTTGTCTACAATTAATTGTATTTGAGATCTCTCCAGTGTCACCTTGCAATGTAAAATGGATTTATTTCAGACCAAGTTTAGACTCTAGGGACTTTAGAGAATAATTATCTACATTCTGGCTAGCATCCCAGGAATATTGGCATTCCATAATGACACTATTATAAGTGGCCCAGCTACAGCTGTCCCAGTTACCCCTTCCATTAGCCTCATAATGTATTTTTTTTCTGGAAATGTCATAACTTTTTTTTTGGATAACCAAAGGACAGAGTTGACCATTGATCAGTACCATTAATTTTCTTCACAGCAGAATTAAGATATTTTATAGATGGCTTAAAGAGTGAGGTATGGCCAAAGCCGGTTTGGCTCAGTGGATAGAGCGTCGGCCTGCGGACTGAAAGTCCCAGGTTCGATTCTGGTCGGGGGCATGTACCTTGGTTGCGGGCACATCCGCCGTAAGGGGTGTGCAAGAGGCAGCTGATCCATGTTTCTCTCTCATCGATGTTTCTGCTCTCTATCCCTCTCTCTTCCTCTCTGTAAAAAATCAATAAAATATATTAAAAAAATAAATTAAAAAAAAAAAAAAAAGAGTGAGGTATGTGTGAGGCAGTGTTTCTTAAACTTGAACATGCATAAGAATCACCTGGAGAGCTTGTTAAAACACTGATGACTGGGACTCAACTCCAGAATTTTTAATTCAAAAGGAATAGAGAGCAGTCTGAGAATTTGCACTTCTAACAAGTTCCTAGATGAAGGTGATACTCTTAGGTAGAAAACCTCACTTTTGAGAAGCACTAGTGTAAGGCATTGATTCTCACAGTGGGCAGGAGAGGGATACTCAGACCTCAAGGAGTTTGCAGTCTTATAGGGAAGATAAGATATTTATATAGCCCTGGTCGGTTTGGCTCAGTAGATAGAGTGTTGGCCTGCAAACTGAGGGGTCCCGGGTTTGATTCTGGTTAGGGGCACATGCCCAGGTTGTGGTCTCGATTCTCAGTGGGGGACTTGCAGGAGGCAGCCATTCGATGATTCTCTCTCATCATGGATGTTTCTGTCTCTCTCTCTCCCTCCTCCTTCCTCTCGAAAATCAATAAAAATATATTTTTAAAAAAGATATTTATGTAAATAGCAAAGCTCTGTACCTTTAGGGGCTGTTGGACAGAGTAAATGGACAAGAAGAAAGGCAGATACAACTTTCACTTTACAAGATTGGGAAGCCTTTGTGGAGGAGGTGGCAAGTAACTTGGCCTTCATAGATGGGTAGAATCTAGAAATCCAAAGCTACAGGATAACTGCAGAACAACATCCCATTGAAATATATTGCATTTAAAAACTGTAAAAAAAAAATCTCCATTTTTGACATTAATGAGACAATTGAAAATTTTTTAATTATTGAAATTTGTAATTGTCTCATAAATGTCAAAAATTGTGTTTTAAACAAGTTTTTAAATGTAATATGGTAATTAATATTAATATTTTTAGTGTAATAATGATATTATGGTTATGTTAAAATGAGTCTTTATCTTTTAAGAAAGGTAGACTGAGATATATGTGGGTAAAATAACATGTTGTCTGGGAAAGTGGACGGATGTGGATAGAGCAGATTAGCCAGTGGTTGATAATAGCTGGGACCTGGTGACGAATTCATGAAAAGTTCATTATGCTATTCTATTTACTTTTGTGTATGTTAGAAATTCTTTGAAACACATTTTCTAAAGAAACTGTATGAACAAAATAGAAAAACTCAAGTAGAGCAGGCTGATAGTTTATTTCTGTTAGAATATAAACAGTGTAGAGTAAATGATGGAATAATAAGGGTAAAATAGTAAATGGAGACATTCAAAGATCTGACTTGAATGCCACTAAGGAACAAAAGCTATATATATATATATATATATGAAAGAGAGAAGCATCGATGAGAGAGAAACATTGATTGGCTGCCTCCTGCACAGCCCCTACTGGGGATGGAACCCAAAACCTAGGCATGTGCTCTGACAAAGAATCAAACAGAGAACCTCTTGGTCCATGGTATGGTGCTCAATCCACTGAGCCACACCAATTGGGATTGGCTATGTTTTTAAGACAATGGAGGAATGCTAAAAGTATCTCAAACAGGGAACTAACATGACAAAAATGAACTTTGAAAATATTATTGTGCCAAAACAGATTGGGAGGGCAAGAGTCTGGAGGTAAGAACCAGGTGGTAAAGATGTGAATAGAGATCTAGAGGATAAAAAAAAGGGAAGGCTGGGGTAGGGGTGCATATTGATGAATCTGTTGGTGTTGGCAACCAGAAAACTATGAAAGAGTCGTGGAAGATTCCAAGATTCTACACTTGAAGACTGAGAGAACACCAGTGCCATCGAAAGAAGAGATATTTCTGAAACCTGTTTGGCTCAGTGGATAGAGCGTCGGCCTGCGGACTCAAGGTTCGATTCGGTCAAGGGCATGTACTTGGTTGCGGGCACATCCCCAGTAGGGGGTGTGCAAGAGCAGCTGATCATGTTTCTCTCTCATCGTGTTTCTAACTCTCTATCCCTCTCTCTCTTCCTCTCTGTAAAAAATCAATAAAATATATAAAACAAAAAAAGAAAGAAGAGATATTTAACAAGTAAATGAAAAAATTTGTTTTGAAATATTGCTAGTGGGGAATCCATGTGATATGAACAGCAGATAGCTGGGAATATGTGATTAGAATACAGAAAACCAGGCAAAACAGGACTGAATCTGAAAGACATCTATTCGAGATGGGATGAGATTGCCCTGGAAAATAAGTTAACAGGAAAAGAGACTCAAGAACTTTGGGAAGCTACCAAACTTAGGGATTTAGAAAGAGAAGAGCAAGGAGAGAAGGACTAGTAGAAAGGTAGAGGCATAAGATTTCACTTTCATGTAATTAGTTTAGTTTAGTTTGGTGATTTTCAACCTGTGTGCTGCAAGAAATTTTAAAAACATTCAATACCTAACTATTTAGTCAGGGGCATTGATCTCTTTTCCTTAGATTGTCAAATTAAAAAATAATAACAGCCAACACAATAATAACTATCCAGTGTGAGTGCCCTGTCTTGAACCATAAATATATAGGTCGTATAATAGAGTTGTATCTTACTGGT
The DNA here is from genome assembly GCF_027574615.1 of Eptesicus fuscus. NCBI lineage: Eukaryota > Metazoa > Chordata > Mammalia > Chiroptera > Vespertilionidae > Eptesicus > Eptesicus fuscus. Next base: position 46,311,096 of record NC_072483.1, on the reverse strand, counting down.
CACATTGCAAAATAAGGTTACATCTGATTGGTTAATTCTAGGTATCAGAAATCCTTATATACAATATAGGCACCTGATCATTTGTGGAATATAATGAACAACAAAAAACTGATGAACAAAAATAGAACCAGAGTCATAGAAGCATCAAACAGACTGTCCAACCTATGAGGGAAGGCAGTGGGTGAGGGAGTAAGAGATCAACCAAAGGACTTGTATGCATGCATATGAGCAAAACCAATGGACACAGACGGGGGGGGAGAGGGGGTGCGGTGAGGGCATGTGCTGGGGTGGGGAGGGGGAGGCCTGAATGTGGTCAATGGGGGAAAAGGGAGACTTATGTAATACTTTAAACAATAAAGAATTTAAACTTTTTTTTAAAAGTCACTTTGGAGCAAAAAGGAGTAATCACTATTATTATTATTATTATTATTATTATTATTATTTATGTAGATCAATCAAAATAATACCTTTTTTTCAAATCAGCAAAAAATATTTTTTGGTGTGCTGCAGAATTTTAGTAATTAATTTATGTGTGCCATGAGATGAAAAAGGTTGAGAATTCCTGGCTCAGAGGTATCAACTATTATGCCCACAATAATTAGACAACAATTTAATTATGATAAATTAAAAATAATATTCTTTGTTTGTACACCCATGTTCATAGCAGCATTATTCACAATAACCAAAAGGTGAAAGTAACCTAAATGTCCATCAATGGATAAATAGATAAACAAAATGTGGTATATGCATGTATTAGTTAGGATTCTATAGAGAAACAGAACCATTAGGATATATATTTATTAAAATGAATTTGCTCACGTAAGGATTACCTGGCTATTCCTGCCTACTCATAATTGGAGTCAATGTAACCAAAATAGTCCACTAAAGACAGTAGAAAAATGAGTCAGCTACAAGACGTTCACCTAAAACTAAGAGACGTAGTTGCAGCTTTGTGTCAGTTAGGAATATCTCAAAGCCTTACTAATGAACTCTTTTTTCCCATTTTGCTCCTGGATCAGTCATACTCTGTCAGCTTCCTTCAGGAATGCATTAGAGAGATAGTCCAAGCATTATTCCAAGCTGAGGAAATAATTTATGATCTTGAATTAGGCCTAAAGAAATTATTGAAACTGTTTTCTGACTATTGTTAAAATTTTAGTATCCATTATGCTGAAACTGAAGTTGTTATATTTGTGAGACATTGACATATCATTAAATGGATAATGATGAATAACTACACCTAACTGATTAATTCAACTTGGATTGGGGTGGAAAGGATGTACAGGCATACCTTGTTTTATTGGGCTTCACTTTATTGTGCTTTGTAGATATTGTTTTTGTCTGTTTGTTTCTTTTTTAATAAATTAAAGGTGAGACCCTCCACCAGCAAAAAGATTGCAACTTGTGGAAGGCTCCTTTAGCAATAAAGTAATTTGTTTGTTTGTTTTTTGTTAATCCTCATCTGAGGGTTTTTTTCTCCCATTGATATATTTTTTTATTTTTATTTTTTTGAGAGAGAAAGAGAATGGAAAGGAAGGAGAGAGACACGCAGAGAGAAACATCTATGTAAGAGAGACTCATCGATTGGTTGTCTCCCGCACATGCCCCAACTGGAACCCTGGATGGAGCCTGCAACCTAGGTACTTGCCCTTGCTGGGAATCGAACCCGAGACACTTTAGTCTGCAGGCCAATGCTCCAACCACTGAGCAAAACTGGCTAGGGTGCAATAAAGTATTTTTAATTAAGGTATGTACATTGTTTTTTAGACATTAGGCTATTGCAAATTCAATGTAATACAGGATAATATAAACATAACTTTTATATGCACTGGGAAGCCAAAAAATTTGAGACTTGCTTTACTGTGATATGCACTTTACTGTGGTGACCTGGAACTGAACCTGCAGTATCTCCAAGGTCTGCCTGTATTCTCTGCTTATTTAGACATGACACAGTGCATATTTCCTTAAAATTAGGATTCCACAAGTTGTGTGATTGCCTTGTAATGGGATCTATATGCGTTGCTTTAGCTAAAGTTAGTGTTCAATTGCAACAATTTTCCTATTTCTTTGCTAACTTAGACTTTGTTCTATTTAAAGTCTTATTTATATACCCTTTAATATGACAACCCACTGCACAGGAAATAGATAGGGGATAAATCATAGAAACAAGAAACCATTTTGAGTTCTTATGTTATAGGGCCCTATTCTAAGGCATTTGCATTTATTATCTCTTTTAGCCTCATATTGGGTATGTGCAGAAAATATTATTATTATTATTGTTATTATTACTACCTTCACTTTACAGATTAGGAAATAATAGAGGGTGCAATAATAAAGGGTGGGTACCAAGAAAAAGATTTGTGTCATTGTCTACTGTGGCAGAAACTACCTGTACTAGGTACTGCCTTTTAAAGTTTCAGATTTAATTCACATGGTCAAATACAGAGAATCAGAAGATTCTGGAAGTGTTAATATTAGAAGCCAATTAACAGTAATATTCCAGCCACTTCCCAGTGAAGAGTTATTTAAAGATGAGATCAATTAAAATAGTATTTTTATTCGTTTTATTATTTTTAATTAGCTTTATTTAAGCCATGGGTAGTGCCAAAGAAGAGGGTATATACTTGGTAACAGAATACAATTAAAGTCCGATATTTATATTTGTTGCAGAAACCTTTATTGGAAATTGATGAATGGCCCGTCCTAGGGAGAGTCTTCCAGGAACTATTAATACTTTCCTAAGCCACGCTGAGAATGAGGCTATCGCTCAAAAAAGAACTACAACTCCCAGAATGCCCTTTCCCCCATCTTTTCCGCGAGAATCGGAGGGGAGTGGCTACATCAACCAATCCCTTCATTGAAAAACCTAAGCTGCCAGCCAATCAGAAGGCGAGCAGGCGCTGGAAGTCGGGAGGCGGAAGGCGCGGTAGGTTTGAAATAGGGGAGTTGGCGCGGCCGAGGGAGGTGGGTCTGCAGCCTGGCGGTTAGCTGGGGTCGGTTCGCGTCTTGTGTGGGGAGGGCGGCGGGGCCCAGGCCTCCCGGAGAAGGTGAGAGAGGTGGGAGCTAGCCGGGCTCCGACCCGCCGTCGCGATAGAGGAAAGTGGATTTGGGGGCGGTTGTGGGGTGGGGGTGGGGGAGGGGTGTGTCTGAGCGCACGCCCTGTTGTTTGTGAATCTGGGCCTCGCGGGTGGGCGGCGGCAAGCTGAGCGAGGTGTCTGTGGGTCCCCGGGAGATTTTAGGTCTTTGGGAAGGTTTTAGCGTTCCTGAGAACTGGGGGCACCGGAGTCTTGCAGGACAAACTTTCACAGTGGAGGACGCCGAGGCCGGAGAGTGTAGGTGACTTGTTCAGGGCCTGGACCCACTGACCCCCACTGCAGTCCTCCGTTTACTGCGCCTTACCTGGCCTGGGGTGGGAGGAAGCGGCGCGGTAGGGGCGTGGGTCTTATCCTACCGGAGGGGCCGGCACCTGGGGCTTGGCGATTCAGGCTGGAATTGAAAGTGTCAGAGTTGGGAGGTTCCTTAAATGTCACCAATTTTTCTTGTGAGAAAATGTAGTCGGCGTCATTTTCCCAGGGTCCTAGAGCGTGTGGGTTTTTAGAATTTCTTAGAATTTCTCGGAGGTAAAGGTGCCCTGGATCTTGCTGCACTTGAACCCTAGTTAAGTCCAGGTGACTGAGCTGCTGTGGAATATCTAGAGTTAAAAGTAAGTTGCTAACCTTTTCTAGCAAAGGTCAAACTGCCAACGTATAGTTGATTGGAGTATGTGCCTGATGTGATTCAAGCAACTTAAGATACAACAGTGTGTGTTCTACTTGTTTTGTAGCGTTGTCTTACAAAATGGTAGAGGATGAGCTGGCACTGTTGGATAAAAACATAAATGAATTTTGGAATAAATTCAAAAGCAATGTCAACGACACCTCCTGTCAGATGGTGGGACTAAGAGATACCTACAAGGACATCAATAAAGCATTTACAGGTACCTGAAGTTAGTTTGTAACATTATGTTGTTCTTTGCTTTTTAGTGTTATTTCAGCTGAATTGAAACATCAATTCCAATTTCTCTTTCAGAAAAGCTGTCTGTGAAATTGAAGGAAGAAGAGCGAATGGTTCAGATGTATCTAGAATATCAAAATCGTATGTGACAATCTGTAGATCTCAGAGTTTTTTTAATATTAAACATCTTTATGAAATCCATGATACAAGTAAAACAATGTATGCTGTATGAATGTGTGTGTATGTATGTATATGAATATGAAAATAATAAACATTTGTATTCATATCCAGCTTAATAAATAGAACATCCCATGTTATACCTTCCTCTTTTCCCACCCTCCAGAATTAACCTATCAATATTTTGTTTAGTGTTGTGGTTTTGAATGTTATATAAAAAGTATTATTTTGTCTTCTTTTTTGATAGTCTTTGGTGGTGAGTTTTATTTCAGTTCTAGTGGCCCTGTGCACGAATCCATGCGCTAGTAGCTCGCTGCCGCTTGCCTCAGCTGGCCATTTGGCCCACTGCTGCACATAGCTCACTGCCCTGCCCTCCTGCTGATCTGGTCCATTTGCATATTACCTCTTTATTACATAGGATTTATTTGAAGGGGGAGAGCTGCAAGGGTCATGATCATCTGATTTTTTAATTCTTGTTTTTATTTGGTATTTTTTTAAAAGCATTTTTATCTTTTTATTTCTATTTTCAAAGACAAATAGGAAAGAATAGATTAGGATTCTTTTCTTTTTGTTTTTTTAAATATTTTTTTATCATTAGGAAATATTAATTAAAACATGCTGTATTAATCTTATGAAAGTCAATACTTTGGTCTATCTTAGGTACATATTGAAAAACAAAGCATTTATGTTCCAGCTAATGCTTTGTGCTTTTTACAGAGATCTGCAGGCAGAATAAGCTTATTCAAGAAAAAAAAGATAAATTGTTAAAGTTGATTGGTGAAGTAAATGGCAAAAAGCAGGATTTGGAAGTACTGACTACAAATATCCAGGATCTTAAGGAAGAGTATGCTAGGAAGAAGGAAAGTAAGTTTTCAGTTGTACACATGTTTAAACATCAATCTAAATTTCAAAGTGGTGATGGTTCACAACTCTATTTTGCCTTCTCTGCAGTTTATTGCCCAAAATAGATATTATGCCTTAGGCGCATAGCCAGGACTCATCTCTGTAAGGGGTGTATGCAAGTAGCTGAGTTGGTTTTATTTTCTGTTTTACTTAAAGGTCCTTTGGATTTCTTATATAACCAGAGTAATAATGAAGTTAATCAGTGAGTTTAATTAAGTATAGTAGGAAACAGTTTCACGAAACAAGATTTGCTTGGGAGAAGCCATAGTATAATTAAGGTAACAAATTTCTGGATCACGCATTCTCTGACAGAAACTATTAAGCAACCTCTTTATGCTGGAAAATTTCTTTGTTTAAAAAACTTTTATACTCAAATGAGTGTTTCCTTTAGAAAGGAGTCTTGTTTGCCCACAAACAAAGTAATCAAATCTCAAATCTCTTGAAAATAGCAAAGTTTGTTTTGTTAATGCTTTTTCTTACAGAATTTTTATGCCTACATTATTTTTCTTATCTGCTATGTATTACTTAGGACATAATGTGCTAACTTTAAGAATAATTCTAAACTAGCATGAAATAAAGCAGACTTCTTGTGAGAAATAGTTATGTTTAAAAAAATAGAATATTTTTCCAATGAAGCAATTTCTTGGCTAACCGGAAAAAAACAAAATAGTATAAAGGAAGTCTGTTTCTCTGCCAGCCATGCAAATCTTGGCTTATTTACTCATGTTATTAAGTGATAAAGTAGAATAAAACATTCCTCTCACTTCTTGTATATTTTCTCACACAGTTTTGCCTTTCATCTTGAATGAACAGAAGCCCCTTTTACTAATTGGTAGAGATAGAAACTGAATATAAATTAACAGATTCATTTGGCATCATTTTTATAGTTGTTTTCAAGGTTCTTAAATGAGCACTGAGTATTATTTAAAATATTTGATAGTGTGTCTGTTTTCTTAATCAGCTATTTCCACTGCTAAAAAAACGAGTGAAGAGAGGTTGCAAAGGTTACAGAAGTCTGTAGACATATTTAAAGATCGACTTGGACTAGAAATTCGAAAAATTTATGGTAAGTATATTAATTTCAATAAAACAGGAAATTAGGTGTGTCATTTTTTAAGTAGAGGAGAATTAAAAACATTTTTTTAAAAGTAAAAATATTTCATGTTTTCAAGTAAAATAATGACTATATTATTAACTTTTTAGAAAGTAGGGAAAAACTACTAAATTTTTATCACCATAACCTAAGTACTAATGCCTTGGTTATTTATTATCCAATATTTTAATAAATGTATTTTGGGCATGGTTTGACAACCATGCAAATAATTTTTGTTCTTTGCTCATACTGGTATTGTATGATTAGCATTTCTCCAGTTGTTATAATGGTAAATCTTAAAATGGTATAATAATTCATTCCATTAACATATCATTAGCACGTGTATTGCCTCTAAGTTAACTTTTGGATTCTGCCTGTTTCTTAGTTTTAGAAGTACTACAGTAAATGTAGACTACTCCATTTCTTTTGTATAATTTCTGGGGAATTCCCAGAGAGGAATTACTGGTTAAAGCATGTAAATATTCCAATGGCCTTTACATGTATATATACCAATTTACAGCACTACTTACAGTGTTGGGAGTCCCCAAGATTACCATCATGTTTGGTGATTTGCCAGAAAGATTTACTGGACTCGGCATATAGTCATAATTTTGATGAAGTACAATGTCTTTTTTTCTTTTGTTTGTGATTTTGGTGTCATAAGTAAACTACAATACTTTTAAAATAATTTGCAGCATACATTTGAAGATATTGGTTAAGTCAGTGGTCGGCAAACTCATTAGTCAACAGAGCCAAATATCAACAGTACAATGACTGAAATTTCTTTTGAGAGCCAAATTTTTTAAACTTAAACTATATAGGTAGGTACATTGTTGTTAACTTAATTAGGGTACTCATAAACTGGCCTTTGCTAAAAACTCAAGGGGCCAAAGAGCCGCATGTGGCTCGCGAGCCGCGTTTGCCGACCACTGGGTTAAGTGAATATAAAGGGTGGGGCAAAAGTAGCTTTTGGAAGATAATACAATAATTAATACATAATAATATAAGAATAAACTATTTTGTATACTCGCAACTACAAAACTATTTTTGCCTCATCCTGTATATACTTAGTGTTTAATGATTGATCAGAGACAGAGATACGAAAGCACATCTCCATCAAAAAAATTTGGCACTAAAATGTTCTCACATTAAATAATTTCATCTCTTTTTTCAGGTGATAAGTTGCAGTTTATATTCACTAATATTGACCCTAAGCATCCCGATAGCCCATATATGTTTTGCCTGCACCTAAATGAAGCAAGGGACTATGAAGGTATGCCCTCTTCTCTATAACGGGTATTTAAGTTTGCCACCCCAAAATGTTACTTGAATCAGAATATAAAGTAATAGGATGAAATAATATTCCCACAGCTATTGTTTTCTTTTTCAGTCTTGCTTTTTGGGATATTGTCTTATAAAGGCTGTGACTGTAATAGACTTTGGATGGCACAGTGCCACAGTGGCAGAAAAGTCTAAGAGATAAAAGATCTCTATATTATGAAATATGAGTTATCCTTTTAGAGAACTCAAAGCAAAGCTATAAAGGATATGACTACCTAAGTGTGAATACTATTATAATTTATCCAAGTAGGTGATTTTAAAACCAAATGTAAAATCATTAGAATCTGGTAATCTTTGTCCCCCCAAAAACCAATTTTACAAAATCATTCCATCCTGAAATTATTCCATTATTCCATTGATAATTTAGCTGAGTTACTGATTCTCTAGCAGGCCAGATGGTTTTTGATTTATGAGGAATATATATGATTGGTAATAGTGTGAACAAGAAGAGAATGGAAATATATTTGATTCTTTTTTATTTTTCTAATTCCCTTTGGAAGTGATTAATTTATTGGAACTCAGAAAATGGTTCTCAGCTTTCGGTGCCTGTGTCCTCATTAAAGCATTTGTAGGAGACACACACTCAGGTGAGCTGTTTAGTTGGCTCTCCAATGCCATGATGACCCAGTTCCTATTCTAATGAAATTTATATTTTAGGACTCGAATTCATGCACAAATATTTGGCCTTTTTCTCTCTAGGTAAATATCTCCTAATCTGATGAGTGCTGAATTTTAAGAAGCAATCCCAGAAAACCTCTTACCTAGCTTTTAAATTTTCTCCAAATCCGATTCCTCTATTGCTTCATAGTGTCATAGTATTTGATAGTGTGTTAAAATAGAATCTACAGTTTAATTTTAGAACCAACTGGTTTTTTTCTATTTTTCTCTGCTTTGGTCATGGGCCTTGTTTCCTAAACAATTTCTACCAAAGAGCAGGATCTGATGTGGTCGAATTTCTTCCCCTTGAACAAAGGACAAGGTTGATGGTGGAGAATGCTGGATTGTCCCTTTCCTTTGACCCACCTCTCTGGAGACTTGCTTGCTCCCATATGTACCATCTGGTTCAACTGCATATGAGATCCGTACTGTTATTTGTGACTTTGAGTATCATTTGTTTAGTAAGCCCTGTAAATGCCACTTTTGGAATAGCGACCACATTTTCTAATGACCTCCCTCTCATTTGTGAGACTTCAGACCCCTCCTCCCTATAATTGTAAATTATTAAGGGTTGGAATTTTTTTGATTCAGTGGTAAGATACTAGAAGTCAGGCCAAAGTTCTGTAGAGAAAACTGACTTAACAGTTTAAAACACACACACACACACACACACACACATACATACACACACACAAACCTGTTAAAAATAGTTTAATTAAAATGTACAGGAAAGATGATGGGAAATGGCATTCTGTTCTTTATCACTAAGCTCTTCAATCCCTTGCCTACCATCTGTTTAAATTTAAAGCAAGATTGTAGTACAGAGATTTGAATATTTAGTGATTAAGCAGAGGAAAGGTTCAAAAGATATGAAAATCAGGTGTATGTATCATCCTATGCTCAAATGAACTCAAAAAAATGGGATTAAAATTATTTGAATCAGATGAAAGCATCTAAATTGGGAAACTTCTCTTCCATAAAAAAATCTCATTCAAATTGTCTTTTTTTCTTTTCTTCTAGTGTCAGATAGTGCTCCTCATCTTGAATGCCTAGCGGAATTTCAAGAGAATCTAAGGAAGACCAAAAATTTTTCAGCCTTTCTTGCCAATGTTCGAAAAGCTTTTAGTAATATGGTTTATAGTTAATGTATAAATAGTACATAAAATAAAAACTTTATTTTTCTCCCCTATTTTGTATCTCTTAAAAAGAATTCTCATCATCTATAGCTTGCCTGTAATCCTTTTGGATTTTTTTTTTTAACATTTCTGTATGCTGTGTTTCTTTAAAGTATTTAATTAAAATCTTAGGAAATAAAATTTATAAAGTCAAATGGCTTCTTTTTAAAATGAAAGAATATATACATATATAGTTGACTCTTGAACAACATGGGTTTGAATTGCTCAGGTCAACTTATATGTGGATTTTTTTTCAATAAATATATAGTCATCCATCCATATCCCTGGGTTCCTGGGTTTCACATCTGCAGATTCAAACAAGCATGGCTAAAAAACGGTATTTTCAATCTATAGTTAGGAATCTACAAATACAGAAGACTGACTTAAATTATCCATGGATTTTCAACTGCATGGGGATCAGAGCCCTTAACCACTGCAGTTGTTCAAGGATCAATAATATATATACATATGTACTTTTAGATAAAGTTTTATTAATATACATAATACACATGTAATACGTATATGTTATATTTTACATATTAAAATATGTATTTATATATATATATATTTATTTTTTTTTTTTTATGGCAGGCAGGGATAATGTATGGCTTGCCAGTGAAGAGGAATTTGTACAGCCTACACTGTGCCTCTGGTTTCCAAGCATGGACCAGTAATATTAAAAACTTAGGAGGGTGGGCCCAACCTAAGGTTGGCAAATTTTGAAATGTACCTGGTAAAATGAACACTAGTAAATGGTACTATCTATTATCATCCTAATGTCATAAAGGAAAGAATATTTTTATCTCACACCAAGAGGGATCTACAGTTAAAGGACTAACCTTCATATCAAGAATGTTGGCAGTATTCTACCAAGATATTCAAAAAAGGTTATATTTTTGAAAATCTAAATATAGAACATTTATAACCAATTTCATTTTGTAATATTGTTTTATTGTGTTCTGGTTTGCCATCTTGGGAGCTGAAATGCCGACATGTTCTAGGATATTGTTCTGTCCTTTGTAAGTGTGGTTGTATTTAGGTACACTGGCTATAATGGGGGCCACATGATATGCTTCAAGATATCTTGGACACACCTAAAAAGTCATGGAACAATGGCTTCCATGCCTTCAGTTTCTCACCTGCTTCTTGACATCTGGGGAAAATTTCAGGCCGCTTGTCTAGTTAGAGTAGGAAGAGTTTCAGAAGCACTCTCTCTCGGGCCTAGGACTTGGCTCAGGGCTCTGCTCAGACAGCTCGAATTATCTAAGAAGGCTATGGACTGGGCAAGTTCACTGACACTCCCCAGAGTGCAGACCAGCTTTTAGGAACCACTGATTTGATCTCTGCAGAGATGAAAGGCTAATAAACTGCCCTAGAGATTAGAGCAGTGTTCCTCTTACAATAGTCTTACCTGTTTTAGGCTTTGTGTTTCTATAGAAGTCTAATGATTAAGGAGGAAAAAGGTAAACTGTCTCGAAAGCAGGGAAATAGCTTTTCCTGGGTCCTTAGAAATAGCTTCACTAAGATGATAAGACAGCCGCAAGAAAACAGCAGAATGCCTGGTCTCTAGGCCCCATGTGACTGGCTGAAAAGTTTCCAGGCATGTTGTGATCCTGGGCAAGTCATTTAACCTTTTGACCACATGAAAGGCAAACCAAGCTATCCTATTAAACTTGCTCTCTTTATACATTTTATTTAGGATGGTATGTTATAAAAATGACATAACAATCTCAAGCATTTAAAATCTTCCTGATATGGAAATAAGGCATAGGATACAAAGATATGAGATTTTCCTAAATAGGAAAAAAATATGCTCATGTAGTAGAACTCTGAAATGTAATCCAAATGGGGTCGACTAATCTAAGCCACATTTTGTAATAAAACAGAACAGTGATAACTCTAAAATTGAAGTCATCTGCTCAAGTGTTCTAATAGATTTGAAGTTTTAATTTCCAGGCTAATGAGGATTAGAAAGTGTGGCTTCTCTTCTAATTCAGAAAATTCCTGTACAGAGACAGTTATGTTTTAATTTGTGGACCGTGACAGCAAATTGCCTATTTGGCTATCACTTAGCATAGTGCCTGGCACATAGTAGGAGCTTGATAAATATTTGTTAATGTTGAACAAGTTATGTAGACTCAATAGAAAATTACTTAATAGAAAATAAAATATTATACCTTGGAAAATGAGCTGACTTACTTAATAATTAGTACCTGCAGGCATGTTGCTGAGATGTTCAGTAATTTATAGAAGATAAAGATAGTCTTACAAGTAATTCTTGACTTAATGATGAGTTAATAGACAACAAGTTTCTTTCTGAATAAAGATGAGGGTTTTATCTAAGTAGAAAGAGTCCACCAGGTAAGTAAGTAACCTAGAGGATATATAATCTATTTAAAATCAGCTTCTTTCTTGGTCTTGTTAAATATACTGTGCTGTGGCATATGAACAATATGTGGTGTAGATTGATATGAAGAATGTCTAGAGTTTAGACACAGGTCCTCGCCTTCCCTTAGCAACTAGGCGCGCTGAAAGCAGCAGCTGAGGATAAGCTGTACAAATGGAAAACTGCAAGGGAGAAGTTCGTTTACTCGATTGAATAGGTTTTTATAAGAATTTGGAAAGAGGCAATATTTGAGATTCAAAGAAATATATGTAGAATGGTAAATCTTAAATACTCCAACTTGGTTTGTGAAAAATTCTGTCTTCCAGCATGTATACAGTATTGTGGAAAATTTGAGGATTAGTATGTGCTCCAGTCTTTGCTCTGATCGATACGTGATCCTGGGCAAGTCATTTAACCTTTTGACCACCAATTTTCTCATATAGCCACATTGAACTTTGTGTAGTTTCCCAAACTTGCAATTTTATTTTTGTTGGTCAGATTAAGGGGGTGGGAAGGGGAGGAGAAAATGGCAAAACAAAACAAGGTAGGAAAGACAAAGTACATTTCAGAATGCAGCTCAGTGGTTGCCTGGGGTTAGGGTTGGGGGCAGGGATTGATGGCAAAAAGAAAAGTTTTGAGGGTGCTGAAAGTGTTTTAACACTTGATTGTAGTGGACATAGCCAGATTATACATTTATCAAACTCAGTAAGCTGTGTTTAAAAGGGTAATTTTATTGTATCTAAATTATACCTCAATAAAGCTTTTAATAAATGGAAAATAATCCAATTCAACCATGACTTTGTACATGTGAACTATTTTGTATTGTATTACAATCTTGTGTTTCCATTTTATTTATTTATTTATTTTGGTCTTTTCTACTAGATTGTGAACTCTTTGAAGATTGATCAAGTTTTTTTTTTAAATCTTTATCATTAACCCATTCTCTGGCACATAGCTCCACACTAAAATGTTCAATGAGTAACTGCATAAATAAACAAGTGAGTGAATAGATGAGTTAGGCTATATGATCTCTGAAATTGCTTCCTGTCTCTGTGATTCTAGGAGTCTAACCTTTATATGCTGGGCTATTCATTAATCAGCTTAAAAGAAAAATTTAGTATGACCTTAGAAAAAAGTAGGAGTAAAATTAAATTCCAAAGCATTTTTCATGATGGAATAAAATTCAGTTATGAACCTCAATACAATCCTATGGTTTATTTCAGCAAATTCAGCTTATCTAGTGTGGTTAAAAATGTTCTGACTAATCAGATATTCTGTTAAGTATATTGGAACACCATCAAGAATTATAGAGGTGAAGGAATACTAATTTAAGTATAGCAGAATGGAGATTGTAACATTTTGTCTGCAACTTTAGGGCACAATATTTCAGGACTTACACTGTGTAATAAAATTTGCCTAAAACAGTATTACATGCTTTTTAAATATGTTAAGGTGGAGCATATTTTCTCCAGTTCAACCCATCCCTACCACTTTTCTTAAAGTGTGACATTCAACCTCTGGTCTTCCACCTCTGATCCAGCTTCCCAGCTGGTCAGGTGAAGAAACATACTATCTGCAATTTAGGAGAAAGGAAGAAGAAAGCCTCTGTGTTTACCTAGAATTTAAACCGTGTTCTCCATTTCTGACTTACCAGTAACACAACCAATACTCCCCGAGTCTAATCTTTTAAGGAGGGAAAGCAACCACAATACCTTCAGAGGCCAGATAGGGCTCATCCTTCGGCAGATTTCCCTGGCTGCAGGCACCTACATCACTTAGCTTCCCTGAGCTGAGCTCCACCTGCATAAGCATGACCTGGATTCTCTAGCTCGCTGATTTCTCACTCCTGTTCCTGGTTGCTGCTCAGCTAGAGGGAGACAGGGACCCAGACCCTGTCCCCCACAACCCCTTTCAGGATCACAGCCAGCAGGAAACTCTGACACTCCATCCAAGTAGTTCTACCCTGTAGCTGCATTCTCTGCAAAAGATTCCTGCTCTTCTCTGCTTGACCCCACACCTTGGTTCAACCTTCTCATGCCCTTTGCCCCCAGGTCACCTTCTCAAGATTATACATTCTATTCTTCCTATGTAACATAGCTAATGACAATAGAGCATATTATTTTGATTCTAATGTGCTTATCTTGCTCCAAATCAGGCTGATTACCCCACAAAGCCATTTTGGGAAAAGAGGGCTTTTCTCTTGGAGGGGGGAAGAAAGCTAGACGATGCTCAAATAATTATCAGTTAAAGCCTTATAATACAATAAAATTTACTTTATTCCAAATTGCATATTATATTACTTTCTGATGAATTAGAATGGATCATAATATTCATTATAAGTATTAGTATGGGTAATTGAAAATGAAAAAAGTGAAATTAATAATCTTCTGGTTGATAGTGTGATGGATATGTTAGCTTTTACTAAGAAGGAGATAAATTAGAATAATGCTTTCGGTGAAAATCTGGCTCAGACCTCTCTACTCCCTATTTTTCCGGTTGTCAATGTCACTAGAAACTTCCTGACATATGAAACTGCTTAGTGGAGTATAATTATGAAAGCCTAATTAAGAGTTTAAAAATATTAAAATTCTCTTGCTCTATATAGAAACCTTGGACACATAATTAATCTTCACAATATATACTTAATTTTTACCAAAATCTAAGGGTACCATCCCCATCTGTGCAATCAGAAAACTCTTGCCTTACTAAAAAGATCTTAAAGATAAAAATTGTTTGCCCAACTATATTTGTATTTCATCTAGTTTAAGACTATAGCATTTCTTTGAAGTTTAATAATTACATATCACAGCTGCAAAAAGAATATGTAGTAACATTTCAAAATAGGAAAACCATTTATGTTTTTATAAAGTAAAACTGATTTATGAAGAAGAATCTCTTTCTTTGAAAAGTACTTTCAAAGAGTTTCAGGGTCCAACCACCATTATCATCACTTTCTCTATACAAACGATTCAGTGTAGGCTGCAGTCAAATGCTACATACTTTTTTATCTATCAAGGCTAATGGAAAGAAGTAAGATGAAAAGGAAATATAAGTTAAAAATCTCTGTTCATGGTCTAATGGCCTATTCTTCAACCCACTTTCTACATGCAGAAAGCTATCATTATTACACCATTAAGGATGACATTAAAACTTCTGATCCGTTCTTCTAGGCTTTAAGTTATGCCTCACATAACAAATTTTACTTGAGCTCCTTCAGGTCTGATTATCTGTATCTATAAATATTTCTGTGTATTAGTTATATCCTTTAGGAGTATAATATGCACAGTATAAAAATATATGTACCTTGCTTTGAAAAATTCCTTCTTGAAAGTATAAAGTCTGATGAATTAAAAAAAGAAAGAAAAGGTAGGGGGCAGGAGAGAAATGGAATGGATTTTACTTACTCCTTCAATGCCAGACTTCGTATTTTGCACAAATGGAGACATAGCCAGATGTTTCTATCAACACCTTGACTTGCCATTGAATGGAGTGTATGATCTCCAGGCTGACTTAGGCCATTTTCTGAAAGATGCTGCTGTATCACTTCTCTCCATTCTAAATTGTTACCCTCGAGAAAAGTTGGGGTCTATCTCTCTCGTTCCCAACCTTTTCCCTTTATATGGCATTTGAGAAAGCAGCATAAATCTTCTTTTCTCCAAATATTCCATTTGTTAGTGAATGTTGATTTCTAAAACTTTCCATCCAAACTGGAGACTCCGCATTTAAAGTACCTTTCATTAGGAAGTTGCATTGGGTATTCCTTTCATGACCCCACTGGGAAGTATAGAATTCCTGCTTTCTAAATTGGTATATGAAGTTTCCAAACAGACAAGGAGGCACAAGATATCAGGCAGTCAGTCTCCTTCCTAACCCTTTCCCATCTGCCTTGCTCTTGCTCTCAGATCCCCATCCACCTCTGGCTCGCACTTGATCCCACTCTAAGAGTAGTTCCGGTTGTGGGAAGAAGGTATATAAGAAGCTACTACCTCAGAAGGTCATTGGCTCAGGATGGCATTCCACCTAGTATGCAAACCTCTTGTCTACCACCCCCACTTGTGATCACTCAGACTCTTGACCTCAGTTTCTAACCCTTTATTCTACAGTCTCCTAACTTGGGTCTATTTCTCTTGTGTCTTATCTGCCCATCTTTTGCTGAGCTCTTCTTGAACTTATTCTGTGTTTTTCTTCATTTCCTAGGCCGTTTGACCCCTTGTAGGCCTACTGTGGATGTCCAGAGGAAACGGACATCTAGGTCCTAGAATCTGTTGTGCTCCCAGAAAACGATGTGACTTCATGCAAGCGGCTAAACCCACCTTGGAGTTTATCTCTCTGTGACACCAGGGGTTGCATTGGGTCATCTCCAGGGTCTCCTAAGAATTGGACAATCTAGGAGCCATGGGCCTCTTCCCTGCCTCCCTTCATCCTCCCACTTTTTGACTTTGTTTCAAAAAATAACCAAGAGTACAAAGCGCTGGGACCTGCAGGTAGGACTCCATCACCCATTTAGAATGATAAACTTGGGAAGATCACAGCATTTCTCTTTATTTGCATTACGTTGTATAGTTTACAGTGTGTGTAAGGCAGTGTGCTGAGAATCTTGTTTCGTGCCTGTGTACCCAGCATTTGAAGGGAGCTCCTGCACGTAAGCAGCGGGAAAGTGGCCTTTTTTTCCATTTAAAGATCCAAACCACCATCCTTCTTCTTGTTTGCTGTGAATAGTCACAATGTCACCTGTGAAAATGCACATTTAGTTAGACAAATGGGTCTTTGCAATTTGAGCACATACCTGAGCCCGATTGGTGAGACAGTTTTCGGGAGAGTCTGCTTTCAAGGAGATACCTGATAGCATTGTTTTCTGCAGGTAATTCAAATGAAGCAAACTTTATTGACCACTTCTCTATGAAGCAGGCATAACATATTAAAAAGAATAAGGCCTAACCGGTTTGGCTCAGTGGATAGAGCGTCGGACTGCAGACTCAAGGGTCCCAGGTTCGATTCTGGTCAAGGGCATGTACCTTGGTTGTGGGCACATCCCCAGTGGGGAGTGTGCAGGAGGCAGCTGATCGATGTTTCTATCTACCTGTTCCTCTCCCTTCCTCTCTGAAATCAATTATATATATATTATTATTATTACAACACAGAATCACATTGGAACATGCATCTTCATGTTAGCTGGCTCACTTTGAATATAGCTGATGTGTGGTCACCAAACCCTTTCTTGATGTCTGTGCTTTAAGGGTTTCTCACATTGGTGTCTGCAATAGTTTGGTATGTTGACTACTATGTCTTTGCTACCAGACTTTTCTTTAGATTAAGGCAGCCTCTCTCCATTATATGTGACAGCTTCACAGTCCAAAGTTTCACTTACTAGCTTTGCACAGAAATATAACTCCTCATTCCAAATTTAGATAGCTTTAATAAAATATCAATTTGAAGACAATACTTTTTTAAAGCTATATTCAAGTAAATAGAACTCCTAAGAAACACATGGTTCTTCTCAAATTCTCTGTTTTAAAAAATGCTATTCTGATATTAGTAACCCTAAAGTTTAACCTGATGCCCAAATCCCCTGGCTATCCTTGCCTTTTGAGAGAATCCCTTCTCTACGGCTGCCTCCTGCACAGCAAAGTAGAAATACCCACTTCCTTCAGGATCCCAACGCTACCTTAGCATGAGCATCATTCTAAGGTAATATGTTTAGTCTTTCTTTCATTCTGTTCCCCAGTCATTTTCTTCTTAAAACAAAGGAGACTAGTTACCCCTCTTCTGTCTCTCCTCAGTCATAAATCACTATTCATTCTTATAGAAAATCATTTGCAGCCTACGTTCTCAGGTCAGCAGATTGAAAAAATCTATTAACAGAAATTTAAAGGGATAACTTAAAATCTTACTGCCACTTTCCCTGAGCCCCTCATTCCATTTATAGATCCCACTTAGGATATGACGTGTAAGTAGGCTTTGCAACCAAGGAAGAACTAAAGACAAACAAGATGATCCATTTATTGTGTAACTATGTAACTCAAACTCACTACCCTGGGTTCTAGACGGCATCTGGAAAATGTTTTTTCATGTATATGGAAAGCGGGAATAGAGCATTTTATTTACATACTTATTGCCATAGGTACCCTCAGGATGACATGGTGAATAATGAAGTGACTTCTATAACACTTAAAACTTCTGAATAAAGGCAACATTGACTTAAGAAGAATGGAAGAGAAGGTCTACTTTCTATGTCCTTTTTTTTTGTTTTGTTTTGTTTCTTTACTTATTTCTACGGTAGAAGGAAGAGGAATTGCCTGGAAAAATCTGATTGGCAAAATGAAAAGGAAGCTCCCACTAATCAATAGCAAATATGTGGTGTCCTTGTGGTTTGGCTGCAACAATCCATCTTGATTTCCCTTGGCCCTGGGTGCCACGTCCTGCTCATGGATAAAAGGATTTTCCTACAACACACCAACCTTTTCCTCACCAACCGTTTCTTTTCCAGCCCCTGCTTCAGCTTTCACATCCAAATGTGGTTGCTAACTGGACATGTCAAGAAAGCTGAGGCTGGCGACGTTGTCTTCTTTAATAATGTTGAGGTCGATGTAAGCCATTATGTAATACCTTTCCATGTGAAACAAAAATCTGTGACACAAAGAAGAGGCTCTGCTTCCTGAGCCTCTTGGTCATAAAACACTTTCCTGAGAGATAAGTGGGAGAAGTCCTTTGCCCTGGGTTCTAGAACTTGCTCTGACACTACGCCATGAGAGGAAGTCACTTCACATTCCTTCATGGTTAGTTTTTTGACAAGGTGGGACCACCTCTCTAATGACTTTTCATTACTGCCATTCTACTCCCATGTGGCACTGTGAGTAAGCATGACTGAATCTCTACATTCAAATCCTGCACCACCACTGCTGTGACTTTAGCCAAGTACTTACCCTTTCTATGTCTCCATCTCTTCAGCAATAAAATGGGAATAAATAACAATACCCACTTCAAAGGGTTTTATGAATATTAAACTGGACAGTGTGCTTGCAATAATGTCTGGCTCACAGTAAACACTGAACAGATGTTAGCTATTTCTTTTATGTGTTTTATCTCTATCTTCTAAGAAAGGTGATTGTAAACCCGAACTGAGTTGACATGGTGGTAACCTTTATGGCTACTGGACTAAGACAGAAGTTTTATTCAAATTAAGGATTTCAGCAGGGGAAGGCAATTAAACATTTGAGAGTGATTCTTACCTACTTCCAAATTCAATTCATCATCTTGCCTGGCTTGAAAAGAATATAAGGCTTTGCAAAGAATGTTGCCATGCTGGGCCACACCGGAGGCTGAAAGTTGGATCAAGTTATAATTACCAATGCTGTGTCAGTAAGCAGGAGGAAGAGGATAGGGAGCTCTGGTTACTTAGCAGTGTGGTGCAGAGCTTAAATAGATCGAAGTCTTCTCAAAAGAAAAGTTTATAATTTTACAAACTATTTATTCCTTGATTCAGTAACCATTTATTATATACCTACTATGTACATCAAGCATGTCAAACTCTCAGGCTGTGGGCCGTGTGAGGCCCACAATGAATATTTTTGCGGCCCAGCCAATATAACGATATGTAAGAAACGTTTTAATAAAAATTTCGTAACTTAATTTTTATAACATCCTGTTATACATAATTATTAGTAACAAACTACAACGTTCGCTAGTGACTGATTACTATAATCGTGTTGCATTCATTTCCCTTATGCACCTTATGCACAGGCGCACCATTTCTCTCCACTAATACTGGCAGTGAGTATTTTAGCAGGTGATTGCCACGTCATTAGTCTCGTACTAACTTGTTCGGTGTGCGCAACATGAAATATTTCGCTTTCAGAGAACAAGAAAAATAGGTTTATTTGCATTACGCTTATTAATTTGTGCAGTTTTTCAGTGTCTGGTAAGTTAATGTTCAAGAAAAAAATACTAGGTTTTATTAAAGTGTTCTATTATTTTATGTTAACGATGACTCATTTATTTCAGCCCTTTGTATTCAGCATGTCTCTATTGAAATAAACCTACGTTTCTATGAAAATTGAAGCTTTTGTTTTTTTGCGGCCCACATGAACTTAAACCTTGTTTATTTGGCCCGTGTTAGCCTTTGAGTTTGACATGCTTGAGGTACATGCTTTATGATTATATGTTACATAATCAAAAATTATATCATAATATAGAACATAAGTCTGGAGAAAAAATTATTTTAATAATGATCATAAAGATGATAATTTAAAATTATTTGCTTTCCACATGAACTTAACATCAGTTGACTAGTATGTGTGGCATGCATGCTTGCTGTATGCTTGTATTAGAAGATATACATAAGATTTTTCATTCAGGTATAGATAGGGGACACTTTGACCATGTACTTCTAGGTATGGATAGGGGACACTTTGACCAGGTACTTCTTATCATCAATGCCACAGTGAGTCTCCAATATACATGTGGACCATAATGTCCTGGGTTTTATTGGAACTCTTTCTTTTTCTTTTGACCAATTTCTAATCAAGAAACTAGAGTCAAGGTTATGGTAAGTATAGCTGAACTATGAGGGACAATAATGTGCATGCGCGCGTGTGTATGTGTTGAAAGGTAAGCACCAAAAGGTAGTAGGGTGTGGATGGACAAATGACTAAAGTCAGGGAGCTGAATAAATGGGGTAAGTAGGCCTGGGATCAGCATATTTCTCACATGGAGGTTTGGAGGAGGGTCTGGAGACAGAGTTCCTCCCAATGGCTTAGGGGTGATCGTGTGCACTGTAAATTGCAGGCTATCTGAATAACATGGAACCAGTCACCTCATAAAATTCTTTTCCCAACCCCCACTCTTCTTGGCTTCTTCACACTTTTCGGATTAAATTTGCACAGAAAGCTACATAGTCTAACAAATTAATCAGTCTTAATTTAGATTTCATTGAGCTGATATATATCCATGTGTCTCTAAAAAAAAAATAAGGTAAATATAGCAATGTGCTTTACTGATAGGACTTAGCCCAAAATTATTCCGAGCATGGGATTACCTGCACATGAAGAACTTGGATTGCTCTGCCCACCAGAAGATGCCCTTCTTACAATAGTCTCTGATCTCTTCATCAGAAAAGGCCGAGATATTCTTACATAACTATGGGTCTGCTGCTGTTCAGATAAATATTTTTGAAAACAGTCATTTTTAACAACACAAGTATTCATGAAATATAATTCTTCTGTAGCTGTTTTCCTTAGGAATTTGTTTTGTAATTTTTTTGGAAGAGGGTATAAATAAAGCATTAACTACATTCCTAAACTCTTATATAGAGCTTTCTTGTATCTGAAGCCTTAATATTTTCAGAATTAGAGAATTAGCGTATTTTATAGCCTGTGTTTGCAATTCTGACCTACACATAGGCAAAATGATAACATTCACAGCATTACTCCTACAAATTCAACTTTAATTGGCTTTAATGCAAATTAATTATATGGCTCTGTCTAAATGATTGAGACCATTTCCTTCCTTCCTTCCTTCCTTCCTTCCTTCCTTCCTTCCTTCCTTCCTTCCTTCCTTCCTTCCTTCCTTCTTTTTCTTTTTTGATTGAGACCATTTTCCAGCTCTGAGTCTCTTAGAAAGAAAATTGTCCCTTTATAACAAAATGGTTATAGCACCCCCTTCTGATAGGCAATGGAAAACAGCTACAAGCAGTAGTTAATCCATGCATATTCACTGTTCACCACCAATTCCTAAAGAGGGTAACACTGGGAAAATACATGTATGTGATTTTTAAAAATTATGCTTATGCATTTTCTACATTGTGTGGTATGATAAATGGATGAGACTAATGCATATTATAAACCTTATGATTCAGGTCTGTATGAATATAATATTTCAATTTAATAAAAAGTTTACTATAAAAGCACAAAGGATAAAGTTAAGGTATGAGTAGGAAGAATAAAGAATCCAAAGGGTTTTTAACTCCCCGTGTTTAGTATACAAAGAATGTATTCAGTTGTGTTTAGCTCTTGTTACTCCTCTCAAAGGAATGAAACTAAATTTATTTTAAAATTCTGCAGTTGAGATTTGGGACATGTGGCATACATAATTCATTACAGCGTTTTTGCTCTGATGCTACTTTAAGCCACTTCACCCAGGAAGCCTAGTCAAGAAATTATAACCAATCTCTTAAATTTTTACCTTTTCTTTCCGCTTGAAGATGGAGTTACTACAAGGATGGCTGGGTTGAGGTCTTTGTTCAAGTTCTGCTAACACTGATGACAGTTTATAGGCATTTGCTTGCATCAGGTCTAGTTTCAAAATGGTCTGTGGATACATCATTTGGCCTTGTGAGTAAATTTCTAGAAAATGAGGCACAACTGCATGGGTAAAAGGATATCAGGATAACTTCCAAAATGACAAAGAGATCGAAAAAATTACACATTCAACTCATATGCAGATATACACAGACAATGCTGAGTGAAACAATGGACCCTCTTCCTGGAGGAAAGCCCTAGTTGTTGAGTGTGTCTTATTCTAGACTCATGTGAGCAGAGTAAACCAGAAACCTTGGTAGATTATTACTCAGTATTTTGTAGCAATGAATAGGCTTTAACCAATTTTCTGCTGAGGAATGAGAGAGGGAATAATAAGTGTTGACTGAGAAGGTAGGCTTTTGGGAGGCCTTAAGGAAAGGCAATTGAGTCATCGTTGCTCAACACTGTGAATAGGGTTGAACTATCTGTAGAATCAAACTAAAACGATGGGAGGCCGGGCTTATTTATTTATTATTTTGGTTAAGGTTCACTGTTTTTCTTGAAGAGGTGAGGCCTTGTATTACACAGAAAGTTCACAGTAACAATTCTCAAAACTAGAAGAAATATTTTAATTATAAAAATAAGGATTGAAGCTTAAGATACATTCTTAGGCTCTTCCTGTTCTCTACTTGACTTTAAACTATAAACTTTAAAATGACTTCTTTGTCAGGCTGTGTCCAATCAGGGTAAATAAAAAACCAGAATCCAAGTATTAGAAGGGGCCTGCTTATCCAATCTCCTCCTCACCATTACCTCTCCCTTTCCCATATGTCCAGCATGGGGATTCCTAACCCTAGGATCCCTGCCAGACACCTCCAATTGATGAGAAAGGTCTCTAATTCTTAGAACAATCCACTGCATTGAAAACCCTTTGAGGTAGGTACCAATATCCCCACTTTACAGATGCAAAACTAAAGTTATCCCCCATACCTTCTACCATTAGACCTACTGTGCATCTGAGAGCATCACAGAGCAAGTCTCCTTCCCATATCCAAAGTCAATACCTACAAATTTTTCAGAGAACATGCCTTACCAACATTTTTTGCTTCAAATATGGCACTTCAAGGACCAAAAAACAGTGAATTAGGAAGAATTTAAATGAAACAGAGTGTCCTAGTGCAAAAAAACTTCCCTAGGTAACGCAAAATCTATCAATATCACGAGTTTCCCTCCAACAGATGCAGGGGCATATAATGAAATAACAGGGGTATTTGGCACCCACTATTCGAAGGCTTGCATTTGTTCCTTCACTAGATCACAAACACTGTGAATTTAGGGGTCAGATTCCCTCCCTCCTCGCATCTTCCACTGTGTGAATCAGTCCAATTGTGTTCCCAAATGATCCTAATACATGTTCTATGCTAGTAACAAGAATGACAAAATTCTGTGCAGGAACAACCAAACAAATAAACTTATAATTAATGCCATCATAAAGTGCTCTCACTTGACTTTATTTTGGTAAATGTTATTTGCATTGAATTAGTTAACTAAATATTTTGTGTTACCACAGAAGATGTCCCAGTCTTTTATAATTTCATAAAAATCGTGGCCATGTGTCATTGCAAATATGTTAGACCTCTGTTTGCAAATGAATAGAATTCAGGCTTTTCTCTTCACAAGGAGTGTTAGGTTTGTTTCTGCAACAGCACCCAAATGAAGGAAGCCTGTGCTAAGAAACAGATAAATTGTGCCTGTATGCATCTATTTTCACCAAAGAACTACTGAAATTGCCTGTTTGGACAGAATTTTTAGGTACCTACTTGTAAGAGAATTAGGCTATATTCAAGATAAGAGAAGCATGTCCAGTTTCCTGTATCCTTCCAAACATTGCAACAGATTTTTATCTCTTCCTGAAATTTTCTCAGAAAAGATAACCCATCACCATCCTTTCACTCTAATCACAGCAGAAAACTCGTATCTTGCACACATGGGTACTAGCATCTGTTTGTTTTTACTCCTATATTAAATTCACGGGTCTTTGCTAATTGCCTTTTTAATGTGGATTCCTCCCAAGTTGCCACCTTGTCCATCAATCCCTACATATTTCTTTCCTCCTGTTATTCTCAGAAGACCCTGATGTTAGTTGAGGAATGAATGAAAAACAGCATTTTAATTAATAATTACATTTTCAGCTTGCCTCTGCACACTATGCTAGCATTTTCTAAATAATATTTAATCCTCACAAAAACCCTTTGAGGTAGGTACCAATATCCCCATTTTACAGATGCAAAAACTGAAGTTATCCCAGGTCCCTGTAAACAGCAGAGCTAGATAGATGCAAATACATGCCTTTCTGAAAGTAGAACCTGTGTTTTTGGTCAAGTTTCTTAACTGGGTTACAAGTACCCATGGTTTCCAGACCCTGAAGGAATCATTCTATTTTAGAGAACTGTATTCTAGGCACTTCCCCACCACACACACACACACCCTCCACCTTAGGAAGAAACTAAAGCAAATGTTTCTAAGTAGTTGGATTTTTCCAGATCCCTCAAACTCCTTGCCAAGGATCTGACCCTACACGCCTCAGACTAGATTGTTCTGTCATGAGAACGGAAAGGCAAACAGCGGCCAAATGGGCTGGAAAACGAGCGTTCTAAAAATAACTCTTTCATCATTAAATCTAGGAAACTGTGCTCTGCCGATATTTACCTCCTCCATTAAGGCTGCTGTGCTTTTCTGGCTCTCTGGGTCTGAGAAGGAGTTGTTGGAGTAAGCTTTGAGCATTCGCCGGAGTCCTGAAAATGAAATCATGTTTTCAGTCACCAATCCTTCTGTCCCAGGGGGATACAGCTGAGCCCAGAAGGGGTTCCGAAATGGCTGGAGCTGTTTCTGTAGGTAGTTGTTACTGGATGGGTGACCTTTACCTTCATTGAATGAAATGTGAGAAATGCTGGTTGATGCTTAAAGAGACTTGACTGATATTTTTTCCTAGATGAGTTCATGAATCCTCCTTGTTGACCCATTCCTGGTGGATTCCTGACATTTACCACAGGGTCAGCCTTTCCCTTGCTATGATACTTACATGTGGAAACATTTTTGCTCTCTAGGATTTCCTGTCAAGTACTCCATTGCAATAGGTTGTTCTGGTTCACATAAAATAAGCTGTACACGTCACGGTCACAAGTGGGGAGTCGTTTTTATTATCTGCATCCCTTTAGAGAGGTTTCACATCCTAATGGGCCTCCCTTCTAAGGATAGGATTTAATCTGAATGATCTTTACACCATTTAGAGAGTTAGTTTAAAAGGAAACAGAGAAGAAAACCTGAAGCCCCGTGCACAGTTTACTATGCTTTAAACCAAACGAATTGTCCCTCATTTCAGCAATGCCAGAACATGGTAAAATGCTACATTTCTGCCTGGCTGGCGTGGCTCAGTGGTCGACTATTGACCTACGAACCAGGGGCTCACAATGCAATTCCCAGTCAGGGCACAAAACTGGGTTGTGGGTTTGATCACCAATGTGGGGCGGGCAGGAGGCAACCGATTGATGATTCTCTCTCCCTTTCTCCCTCTCTCTTCCTCTCTAAAATCAACAAAAATATTGTTTATTTAAATGCTACATTTCTGGAAAAGGTGGTATGGAACTTATATAGCTCTCACATATAGACCAAAGTGTAGTTTTTGGTTTTTTATTCTCTCCTTTCTTTTTTAAAAAAATTCTTTATTCATACAAATTAGGTTTGACATGTGATTCTTTAAAGGAGATAATCCCTGTGTCAATCAGCAAAAGCAGGATCACCCAACTCTCAATGAAAATACTTTCCCTTATCAGGCCGTTCACAGAGATATTACACACCTTCCCGGTCGCTCGAGGCTTTTTCAATATCTCTTTGCAGTCTCAACAGTTTTGATTTTATTGAAGACTTTTGTCTCTCTTTATTCATTGCATTGTTAGGATCTTCTTCCTTTAGGGCGAGAAAAAGGATATTTAACAACTTAATAGGGAAAAAAAAAGAGTTTTCTCTCCAAGTTGCACTGAGACTTTCACTGACTATTTAATTTTAACTGGAAGTAAAAAAAATAAAAAAATAAAAATAGCCAATAACAGACCTGCTCAATAAGAAAACATCTCCTTGTTCACAACTTGTAAGTACCTAGCTGAGCAGTTTCTTTAGAACAAATTATTCTTGGAGGATGAGCCTTGCTGTAGCTATTTCATAGTTTCTTGATAAGTAAATATACTTGTCGTATATTCACTGTTCTCTATCTTTATTCAAGTTAGAGTCCTTTAATGGTCCCCATGTAGTATCACATATATGCCTCAAGCTAGGATTGCTTAACCAGCTGAACAAATGTTTGTGTTCTGTGTTGCTGGCTACTGGGGACACCTGAACAAAAACACAAATGCTCTTCCCAGAGTGGGTTTATAATTTAGGTAGACCTTGAAGCATAACATAAGAGACCTAGCAATTCAAGGCCACATTCATTCATGAATGGAGCAGACAGGAATGTGTGGCCCTCCAAGGGCAGGGCCCGGGCACAAAGGCTTTGAGGAGGCTCTAAGACTAAACCGGGATTTTTCAGTCAAGGGGAAGGAGGACAAAGGGTGCCCCAGGCAGAAGAATTGGCTCAAGCAAAGGACAGAGGGAGGACTGTGGGAACTGTATCAGGAACAGTAAATAGACCAGTTGCTTAAGCAAACACAGTAGAAGAAAAAGTTGTCTGGGTAGGTTAGGCCAGATTTGGGGGCAGAAAGAAGTAGAGGTTTTATCACATAGGCTAGGAGAACCATTAACAAAATTTGAACTTTCACATACATATTTCAAGGGTTGAATAAAAATGGGGGATGTTAGGGTCAGATGGAAAGGTGGCTGTACACATAGCAGAGGGAGAGAAACCTGTGGAGAGAGAGAGGAAATGAATGACAAAAGACGGAAGTGAAGGAGTCAGGGAGTCAGGGAGTCAGGACTTACCTGATAGGGAAAGAGACAAACTAGGATCCCAAATGTTGGTGGAAGGTTAGCTCTAGATAGATTGTCATGAAGAAAGGGAAGCTGAGGACTTACAGCAACATGAATAGCCTTTATAAAATGTAATGTACAGGTAAAAATATTTTATTTACATGTTGTGTATTACATAATTATAAAAAGTTTCTTTATAGCTGAAGGTGATGTCATACCCCCTGGTGAGCTCTGACTAAACCCCAAGGATGCCTAACTCCAACCCTGACCTTCCTTGCTGGAGGAACACACATTATAATCTGGCTCTCAGACCAGTCCAGGACTTCACTTGGTCTGCTTGGGGACACCTATTGCTCAAAAATGTATCTCTATGGATAGATCACTACTGGCTCAACTTAAGGATAGAGTTTACTATTATCCTTTAGCTTTCTTAAATTCTTCCTCTCTTCCAAATATTTGTTAGAAAGAAGATTAATATTGGAGGAGGCATATAAAACTATAGATACCATCTTTGAACACGGCCTTTACAATGACCTTATAAATATTTTCACACTGGTCATCAGCCCTCCAATATTTGTTCTTGGATTGTTCTCCTGTCTTACCTCTTGCCCATATAAATTTCATAGCACTACATAAAAGTCCCTCTACACGTACTGCCATGACTATAAAGTCAGACTTTGGAGGCACGTTGCCTTAGGCCAGTGGTCAGCAAACTCATTAGTCAACAGAGCCACATATCAATAGTACAACGATTGAAATTTCTTTTGAGAGCCAAATTTTTTAAACTTAAACTTCTTCTAATGCCACTTCTTCAAAATAGACTCGCCCAGGCCGTGGTATTTTGTGGAAGAGCCACTCTTAAAGGGCCAAAGAGCCGCATGTGGCTCGAGAGCCGCAGTTTGCCGACCACGGCCTTAGGCTATTAAAAAAATCTTATTTTTCCATTTGAAGACATTCTCTTAAATAACAGACATGCAGTCTTTAGTTCTGGTGCACTGAAGTTTCAGAGAAACCAAAAATTCCATGAGCGCATCAATTAAAGATAATCCCTCATGGCTGCCTCCTTATATTTCAACTAGAGGCCTGGTACAAAAATTCATGCATAGGTAGGGTCCCTAGCCCTGGCCAGCGATCAGGGCTGATTGGGGCCTTCTGGCTGCCAGCCAGGGCTTTCCTTCCCTGGCTGCTGGCTGGGGCCTTCCTTCATTCCACACCACCCCCAGGTGGTCACCACACATCATAGTGAGCGATCAAACTCCCAGTCTCCCAGTAGAACTTCTGAGGGGACACTTTGCATATTAGCCTTTTATATATATATGAGCCTAGTCAAACTTTCAAGGAGTATGACCCTTATTTTATTGATAGGTTAGTCTATAGGGACATTTTTATTAGCCTTTTAATAAAGTAATAGATATACTCTATTGTATATTTTCTCATCCCAGGGATCACCTACACTATTTGGAAGAAGAGAAAAAAAAGAAAGGGCTTTCATATTATAATCCAGTCTCCCTTTCTGCTCCCATCTCTACCTCTACTTCTGCTTTGAAAAGACATTGCTATTGTTAATTTGCTTTGCCTTTGCCAAGGTAGGAAAAAAAAAAAAAGAATTCAATTTAGAAATAGCTGGTCACATGCTGCTATTTGGAAGGTAGGGAAAGGAAAAGTTGGTCGCCTTCCCAGCTGCTGGGCTCACTGCTGTGCCCAGATCTAATTGCCTTTCTCTCGTCCCTCATCTGTTGTTCCCTGAGTGTGGATCCTGGGATATTGACTTTGGCTACTCTTTTAATCCTACAGGAGGACATGGCCAGTGGGTTGGTTCTATACAGAGAAAGATAAGCCTCCCAACATGGCCCTTGAAGTCTGAATGAAATCTAGCAGAGGGCCCAGGGAAAAGTTGTCAGGAATTCAGAAGACAAAGAACTTACTCCAAGATAGCTAAGAAACAAGATGCTTGGGCTCTGACCAGGCACACTGATCTGTTTTTAGCAAAGATGACATAGTAGAGTCATCCAAATCCCCTCAAAATTAGCCTCTGTGATTTGGTCCAAGCTTTTCAAAGAAAAGGACCGTGAAGAATGTTGGCGCTTCCTACCTCCTAGGATTCATGCCTTTGTGTAATCCCCGCAGCTTGAGCGTGGGCTGCACTTACTGGCTTGCTTCTAACAGATAAAATATGACGAGGTATCACTTCTGAGATTAGCTAATAAAAGACTATGCTTCTATCTTGGGCATTCTGGCTCTGTCTCTCTTGGATCAAAATTCTGGGGGAAGCAGGCTGACATGTGTGCTGCCCTAAGGAGAGAACCACCTGGCAAGGAAATATTATCTCCAGCAAGCAGTCAACCAGGACCCAAGGCCTGGGAAGTGGCTCATTTCCCAGTAGACCTTTGAGATGCCTGCAGTCCTGGCTGACACCTTGATTGCAGCCTTCTGAGGGACTCAAAGGCACCCAGCTAAGCCACGCCTGGATTCCTAACCCACGGAAACTGTGAGATAATAAATGCTTGCTTTAAGCCATTGAGTTTGGGGGTGATTTGTTATACAACAACAACAACCAAGATGAGACAGTGATTATTTACAGGTCATGAAACATGTGTGCCTGGCATTATTCTCATAGAAGACCAAGTATGAAGATTCAGTCAAAAACCCTTGTTTGACTTTCTTCCCTTCCAGACATGTTTCCTTTGCCTATTTGTAAACAACACTATTTTTAATTTATCTGAACCACGGAAAAAAAATCAATATTTTCCATTAAAAACACACAAGATGTTTCCTTTACAATTGTTCTCAAAAAAAATTTTTTTTAAGGAATCCCTCCATACCTGACTAAGGTTCCCCATTAATGGAACTTCCTTCCATCCATACTTACAAAGTAATCGGTTAATAGGAACTCAGATTTATTTTCTGTAGATGAAACAGCAGTTTCTTCCATGAGAGCCTGGATATCCTTTTCAACATCGATCTTGCTGATGGCCCCGTGAATGTGCGTGTGGCACTGCAGAGCCAAGGGAAGCAGAAGAAGGTTGCTGAAGACTGTTCCCTGCCAGTTCTTACCATGCATCTCAGAAATGGAGAAATCTTTACTACTCACCGTGGTCAGGGTTTGGCCAAAAACAGAAATATGTTGGGTGTACTGATTCAAGTTATTACATAAAAGTTTAATTCTCTCCTTCTCCAGCTCGAGGATGTTCTGAAAAGAATGGAAAATGAGGTAAGATCAACCAGTTATGAAAAACTGAAGTCACCCATCTGAGCAAATTGTCCTGTTTGTGCCTCTTGATTATGTCATACCCAAACTGTGGTGGGGAGATTCTCAGGACAGGAATGTGATTTGGCCTCTCTCCTATTTATCTTCCATTAGAATTGATTTGAATCGCATGTTTTCCCCAGGAGTTTTAACCCAAAGGCATGGAGGTGGATGCTGTGGGTTATCTGACATTCACAAAGAAAGGGTAGAAAAAGAATGATTTGAAAAGCATTTGTAAGTCCCAGAGAAGAGAGTGAAGCCCAGTAAAACCCATGTCTATATCTTCAAAATGTAGTCAGAAACTAGGTATTTCTAGGTTTACAGTCATAGAAGGAATTCTGCTAGTCTCTGCAGGGGCAAAGGTGAGGCACAAATACTCTGCTTCAGGAAACTATTTGATGAGCAGACCCCAAAGTCTGATCAATTCATAATTCTGGCCTAAATTAAGACTTGGGGGTCAGAGACCACTGCTTGAAGGTGGAAATATACCCTCCCTATTTTGAGTGGAATGACAAGAATTCCACTCTGGGAGTTTCATACCTTTTAGCTGGAAGGGTAAATAAGAAAGTGAGGGAGGTCACATTACCTTGTTAGCCCTTAACACTTCAGAAAAGTTAGCTATTAGATTCTTGCCACTCACTACTAGCTGAGTTGCTGACCAATTGTTTTGAGGGAGTTCAAAGAAGTTCAGCAGCTAGGCATTGTGGGAGAAATCTGGTTCAGGTGGAGTATGCAGGGGATTCCCGGCCTGTGGGGGCAGCTTGGTATGTACCCAGAGGACTTCGGCTTTGACAGAGGTGGCCGGTGTCCAAGCCAACATGCTCCTCATCATGTTTTTGTAGGGACAAGACCTGGGGATTCCTCCTTCATCCAGAGGATTGGTTTCTCCTGTAACTGCCACCAGCAATAGTCTTTTATGAAGAAAGTTTTGGGCAAATTGGTGGGTAACATTACCATAGGAAGCAAGAAGGATGGACTGCATCTCAAGGCCTCTGATAGGGTGGGGGTGAGGAAATCACAAAGCTTATTGGTTTCTCCCATCCTGACTTTGTGGCACATTTGCAGGGCACACTGGCCTGATCCATATGCATTCGCATTCTGTTGTTATTTCATCTATAGTATACAGTCATTTAAAAAAATTTTTAAATTTACTTGTTTTCTAATTATGGAAAATTTACATGACATAAAATTTACCATTGTAACCATTTTTAAATGTGTAGTGCAGTGTCATTAAGTACATTCACAATGTTGGGCAACAATCACCCTTATCTATCTCCAAACATTTTTCATCTTGCATCACTGAAACTGTATATTCATTAAGCCATAACTCCTAATTCTCCCATTCTCAGCCCCTCTGGCAACCCCCATTCTAGTTTCTGTCTTCTATAAATTTGCCGCTTTGTTGACTAATGAGTTTGCCAACCACTGCTCTAGTTAGCTAATATAACAGGAATTATAGAGTATTTGTCCCTTTGTGTCTGGCTTATTTTATTTAGCAAAAAGTCTTATCCTGCAGTATATGTCAGAATTTCCTTCCTTTTAAAGGCTGAATAATATTCCTTTGCACGTGTATACCACATTTTGTTTATCAGTATACAGGCTCAAGCAATAACCATGAACATATTTGTCAATCACATGCAAATTTTTATCCTGTGCCAAGTGTCCTGACATTTGAATCAGAAAGTCTGGAGCTCTGCTCCCCGTGGCCACCTACCTTCTTTGTGGAGTTAGAACCTGCACAACTTTTGTAAGTCAATGGGCACCAAATACTCGTCTTTGTTTCTGGTATTGGTCCCCTGATTCTTTATCCAAAATTGCAGGCACCAGCCATTTGCATGTGGCCAGGCGCTCTTGGTCTCCCAGCTACAGGATTAAAGACACTGAAGAGCAGCCTATCGAACATACAGTTTCTTCAAAGGGCAGAAACCACATGCCTCCTAACAAATACATAACACAAATTCTGCTCAGTGGTTTGGACCTCAAGTGGGAC
Source organism: Eptesicus fuscus (assembly GCF_027574615.1). Lineage (NCBI taxonomy): Eukaryota > Metazoa > Chordata > Mammalia > Chiroptera > Vespertilionidae > Eptesicus > Eptesicus fuscus. The sequence goes on along the minus strand of NC_072483.1, from coordinate 46,278,937 downwards.
AACTTCAAAAAGCAAGAGACTTTACAGGACAGAAAAGGCCATAGAAAGCAGCTGTTCTAGTTTAGCGCCATGATGAGCAAAGGACAGGAAAGAAAAGAAAAGCCAGGATTAGGAACACATTGCATCACTAGTGGGCAGCGGTTTCTTTACTTTGGCAAGTGCTGAACCACAGCATCAGTTTGAGACTAGAATAACCAGGGTCTTTTGATGGAGATGGTAATGTTTAACAGATTTTAATTACATCTCAGGGAAATCATTAAAATGATGTATGTTCACTCATGAAAAGAGGCTGAGATTAATTCCACTGTGCAAAGGGAAAGTCCATATCTCACATAATGAATTATTGCTTTCCATTATGTTGTGTGTGTGTGTGTGTGTGTGTGTGTGTGTGTGTGTGTGTGTGTGTGTTAATAAAATAGGCAGTAGAAAAGCAAGATACTCGAGAAGGACTAAAACTGTCCTCTAGTGCAATGTAGCACATACGAAGAAAGTGTTGTCAGAGTTACCAAGAAACAGCAGATTTCGAATCTGTCTGAGGCCAAGACATCATGATAATTCACACTCTTTAAAAAAAAAAAATGTTCTTATTGAATTTAGAGAGGCAGGGGGCGGGGGGAAGGGAAAGATAGTAACATCCATCGGCTGCCTCCTGCTCACCCCCTACTGGGGATTGAGCCCAAAAGCCAGACATGTGCCCTGACAGGGAATTGAACAGGTGACCTCTTGGTGCATGGGTTGACACTCAACCAACTCAGCCACAGTGGCCAGGCTAATTCACACTCTTTATTCATTCTTTTCAGTTCCTACTGCTGTCCTGGCCTTGTAGTTTACATTACCTGAGGAGCTTGTATTCATCAAACTGATGAAAGAAATATGCTCTTTATAGAGCAGGACCTCTCAAACTTTAGTATGCCTAGCAATCGCCTAGACCCTGTCCTAAAGTCATTCAGAACTTCTATGATCCACCTTGTCTAGGGGGGTGCTCAGGACTCTGAATCATAACAAGCACCCTAGGTATATAGTTCTAAATTATCATATCATAACTTTAAAATTTTTACTAAATGTACTGTAACTGAAAATAAATTTTAAAAAAATAAATAAAATAAATAAAATTTTTGCCAAGTGGATAAGCATCATTTCACATGTTAACTAGTAATTTGATTTTCCCTTCTATGATTTGCATGTTCATACCTTTTGAATTTTATTGGATGACTGAATTCTTCCTTTGTATGTCTTCTTTGCTGCTAAATTGCACACATCCCCATAAAGTATCGAGATGGTACTTTATTCATTGCTATAGATATCCAGTGTCCAACACAATGTCTGACATACAAAGAAATTCTCTAAGTGTATACTGTATGAATCAGCTTCCAGGCCTAAAACCCATTTCTGAATACCTAATCATTAAGCCTGCATTTACACTTTCCTTTGGCAGCACTTCTCGAAATCGGCTGAGCATTATTGTGTCCATTGAGAACGTAGGACCAGAATCCTGGCCAATGATACTCAATAAATATTCACTGGTTATTTTATCCATGGAGGAATTACAACAATGAGAAGTAACGTCGTTTGTATAAAGTCACAATAGGAGTGAGGGCCACAGCTAAGGGCAGAGATCATCAGGTCATGTGCTACAGATCTGATCTCCATTTTCAAGGCCACACAAAACTCCATGGAAGAAGAAAAAGAGTGAATGCATAACTTACTTGGTAGCAGTTTTCTAGCGTGTTTTCCCATTTCAGTCTGGTAGAACAGCCGGCCATGTTTTTTTGGTAATAATTTTCATCTTCTTTTGTCAATTTCTCAGTCGATTTTTTCAATTTATTGAGGAGCTAAAGTAAAACATCAGAGTCACGTATTCATGAACACATTTAGGAAAGCCCATTGTAATTCCATATAATGTCATTCACCCCAATGATATGTTTCTCATCTCCCAGCTAAATTCATAAAGAGTAGCTATAGACAACAAAATCAAAGATCTTTCAGAAAAAAAATGGATGTCAGAGCTGAAAGGGAACCAAAATACCTTTCAGTGCAGTTCTTTCAATTTTTCATGAGGGAATCAAGGTGCTTAAATATGATGTGATGTGCCCAAATTCATTAATCAAGGAGGAGGCCAAATGACAGATGAGGAGAAGCAAGTATAGATCAGGAACCTCCAATTCAAGACTGTGATCTACTAACAATTTCTGTAGTCTCATTTGGTAAATCCTTTCAACCCCGGCATTTCTTACCAGGACAGGTAGAGAAATGTGCGGTCATATAACTTTTAGAACTAAGATGAGGCCTGGCTATCATCCAGTAAGGTCCAATAACCTTACTTTACTTTCACTCTATAAACTCTGCAGTATAACTTCAAAATCAAATTTCAGGATTAGAGTCCTGCAGGTGAATTATTTAACCTTCATGAGCCAGTTTTCTTATCTATGTGATGGGGATAGTGATACTCCTGTTTCACTGGGTTGCTTTGAAGATTCAAGCAGGTGAAGTCGGTAAGGCAGGTGGTGCACTGCCTGAGACCTGGGTTAGCACTCATAGTGAGTATTACTATTACTGGTGAAGAGTCTGAGCGAGACACATGTCAATGTTCACAGCAAGTTATGGACAGCTTGACAAATGCCTTCCTTGCACCCTACTCCCCAGTGATCTGCTCCTTCCCAAAGAGCCCCCTCTTGCCAGTCACCGAAATTGACCATTCTGGTTGTGAAATCTTCTGGAAAATCAAACTAATACAAAACTCTCTGGACCAGAGTAGCTGAAATCGATTCTCAAAATGCTCAGACAAGTAATTTAAAGTCTCTGAGAAAGGAAAAAGTTGTACTACATGAATGATTCTCAAACTTTAATATGCCTAGAAATGACCCAAGGTGCTTGTAAAACTGCAGATTTCCAGGGCCCCACAGTAGTCATACTGACTCAATAGTTCTGTAGTGGGATCAGAAAATCTGAATTTTCACTACCTCCTCAGTTAATTTTGATGCAAATGGTCCTTAAACCAGAGTTTAAGGAGCACTCAGGATCCCTCTGACTTACACAGGAGTTTCAAGGACAGAGACAAAGGCTTTTAAGAATGACCCTCTTTATATTTAAGGACATTTTGAATAACGTTTCAGTAATAAAGAACATTCATCCAAAATTCTGAATATTAACACCACTCACTTTATTATTCCAATTGATATACTAGCCATTCAACTGTCCCTGGGCTCTGATGTATGACTTACACAGGACACACTGGGTTTTGTATGTCAAGTATAATGGATCACATTTATCTATAGAAACATGAGCTTGTGAATTTTAATCTGATAACAATTTAGTGAAAGCGCCGAAAGTGCGCCATGGCTATACTTTGCTAAATTATGTCCTTAGATTCTTACCGAGAATACTCAGACTTCCAGCAATGAGAACAAAGTTACTTTTGAGATGACCCCTCACATTCATCAGCCTGCACTAGATAGCTATCGACTAGAAGTTTCTGCCCAGCAAATTTATAGCAAATAACCCCAAATCAATATAAAAAAAGAATGTCAACTCTTACATTCTTATTTCAGGAACTTTTAAAAAACATTTTTTTATTTAAGGAACTTTTCAGAAAACTTTACTAAAATTTGTCAAAGATTGCATACTTTTTTTTTTCTTCTTTTCTTTCTCCCGGAACAAATATTTCATGCACTCATCAAACATTTACTGGGTGCCACAGTGTGTCAGGTACTAGGCTCTGGAAGTAGAAAATGGAACTGGATGGGCTCCTTCTTTAGCAAGGACCCACATTACTACCCCGTGGGATAGAGCCCAGGGTGATGTAAGTATTTAGGTATATAAGAGAGGCGCCTAAACTAGCCTTGGAATTACAATGACATAAAAGCTGAGATTTGGCACATAGCTGGGTGCTCACAGAAATAGTCCTTGTGTGAGTAAACCTAAAATAAAGTAGGAATTGGTGAGCATGACATGATACCAAAAAATTTTTCTTGTGTGTGTGTGAGGTTAAAGCACTCAGTTTGAGAGGGAGAATAGCAAAAGATGATGCTGAAAACCAGGCAAAGGTCAGGGAAGCTCTTAAGGACCACATAAAGGAGTGTGTACTTTATTCTGTGGTCACTGGAAAGACTTTGAAGGCTTTTAAAAGAAGAATAATATGCTCAGATTTGAGTTTCAGAAAAGTCAGCTTGACTTGTATATGGGAAATAGATAGAAAGAGGCAACACAGAAAGTAGAGAGACCAACTTGTCAGTTACAGTAATCTAAGAAATGATCATGACAGCCTGGGAGAGAGTAGTGGCAGTGGTGACAAATACAAACAGATAAATTTAAAAAGTATTTGGTTTAGGAGTTAGAATTGGGATGATATGGAGAATGATGATATTCAAAGATATGGAAAACACAAGAATAAATAATATTTTTGTCAGAGGGAAGTGATGGTTCCAATTTTGGATGTTGGCTTTGACATACCAGAATGCAGTTTAGAGACTGGTTTGGGCTGAAGATGTAAGTGTGGGTATTGCCAGTATAGATATTCTAGTTGAAGCCATGAGAGTATGTTTAATGAATACCAGTTACTTCTTGAGTACCTAATATTGAGATTACTGGGTTAGACATCAGAGATACCAAGCAGAATAAGACAGAATGAGGCCCCGGAGAGAAACCATGAGGAGCAGCAGTACATAAAAGCCAGGCAGAAGAAGGGAAGTCAGTAAAAAAGGTTAAAAAAATATTGCTAGATAAGAAAACCAAAAGAGTGAGAGGTTGCTGAAATTAAAAGAAGACACTGTTTCTGGATTGGAAAAGTCATCAACAATGCTTAATGCTTCCAAGTTAGATAAGGTAAGAACTGGGAATACCCGTTGGCTTTAGCAACAAGGATGACATTGTTTTCGGCAAAAACACTTTCAGTAGAATGGTGAGGAAAGCTGACTGGGGTGGTTTGAGGAATGAATAGGAGATAAGGAAGTGAGGGCACAGCACAGACAACTCTTTCAGTAAATCCTATTGTAAGGAGGAGAGATAATAATATCTGGAGAGGAACAGGAATAGGGTCATGGAAAGGTGTCTCCCTGACTCTCCTGACTCTCCCAAGATGGGGGGAGTTGAGAAGGCTGATGGGAAGGAATTGTTGGAGAGGGGCATGTCCAAGATATAGGGGAGAAGGGAATAATCAAGAGACGTGTCTCTGAGAGAGGGGATGGGATGGGAAACGGAGCATGTAGAGAATCGGCCTATCTCATTGCACACACGACGTCAGCAGGCAGGTGGCTGTGCTGATTTCTATTTACTCCATGAGGTAGGAGGCAAGATAGTCTGCTGAGAGTGGGTGGTGAGGAAGGAGGTGCAAGGAGAATGGAGATTTAGATCAGCTTCTGGTGAGAACAAGGACTGCTGAGCAGGGAAACAGGAAGAATTGCTGAGCGGCATGGAAGCAGCTCAGCTCAGGCTGGCGTTCACAAGCACTTCTGCATGAGATGAGAAAATGAATGCTGCCTTAGCTGTTTAGCTTCAGTACTGAAAAAAAAAAAAAAAAGCTAACAGGTAAAGCGCTGAAGACGGTGCGGGTCTGTGAGGTAATGACAGCCAAAGTTTAGGATCACAGGACCAGCTGAAGGAGGGCAAGAGAGGACTGTAGTTTTCAGTCTCCCAGGGAAGCTTCTAATGAGGGAAGGAAGAGGAAATTCACCACTTAGCTGCCCATGCTTTTTATTGTTTTACTAGAGGCCCGGTGCACAAATTCATGCACCAGTGGGGTCCCTCGGCCTGGCCTGTGGGATCAGGCTGAAACTGGCTCTCTACCAACCCCTGAGGGATCCCAGATTGCAAGAGGGAGCAGGCCAGGCCGAGGGACCCCACCGGTGCACGATCAGGGCCGGGGAGGGATGAAGGAGGCTGGCCAGCCAGGGAGGGACCACAGGAGGGCTCCAGGGTGTGTCCGGCCCATCTCGCTCAGTCCCGATCAGCCAGACCTCAGCAGCAAGCTAACCAACCAGTCAGAGCATCTGCTCCCTGGTGGTCAGTGCATATCATAGTGACTGGTCGACCGGTCGACTGTCTGCCCCATAGTGGTCAGTCACAGCGAACAGTTGAGCATATCATTAGCATATTATGCTTTGATTGGTTGAACAGATGACCGAACGACCGGACACTTAGCATATTAGTTTTTTATTATATAGGACTAGAGGCCCAATGCACGAAATTCATGCAAGGGCCTTGGCCCTGGCATCTACCCACCACCAGGGGCCTCTGCCACCTCTGCCTCTGCCCCCGCCCGCTGTCCTGAAGGAAGGACATCTGGCCTAATTAGCATATTACATTTTTATTATTATAGATTAGCTTGACATCAATAAAGAACAGCTTCTAGCCTGGCTGCAGTGGCTCAGTGATTGAGCATTGACCTATGAACCAGTGGGTCACAGTTCGATTCTCAGTCAGGGCACATGCCCAGGTTGCAGGCTTGATTCCCCAGTGGGTAGCATGCAGGAGGCAGCCAATCAATGATTCTCTCTCCTCATTGATGTTTTTATCTCTCTCGCCCTCTCCCTCCCTCTCTGAAATCAATACAAATGTATTTTTTTTTTTTAAAGAAAAAAGAACAGCTTCTATTGTGGGCTTCAAATGCCCACAGATCCTGGTGCTTAGCATTTAAACATACTGTGGTTTCCCCTCCTTGGAAGCTGTCTCATTATTCAATACTTATGATTATTTCAAACTGTGAAGATTGATGTGTGAAGAAATAACCTTGTAAAATCTTGCTTATAATGAATTTAAGTTATTCAACTAATAGTTTCTTCAGATGAAATAATAGCAAAACTTGCAATGACCATTTTCTTTTAAGGATGTTTTGGGTTGTAGTGGTGCTGCCTGCATTGACTTAGGGGGACTCCATCTTTTGGAGAAGATACTGATGATTTCAAAGCTTTCCATTCTCAGCACATACCACAGAATTGTGCAAGATAATCTATTTTGGGGTTGTGTTCATTTTTGCCTAAAGCTTACTCTTATTTAATATACGAATTGACATTGATCCCAACACACGGACAGCTGTGGATTCTGAAGTGTCCTGGAGGCTGAGGGGGAATTTTACAACATGAAAAGGTGTCAACATCCTGGGACATGTGGCCACTGACAGGTGTCTGTGTCATGTGGATTTATAGACTTACTATCTAGCTTTAATTAGGGTAATACACACAAAATGCACAAATCTCTTAAAAAGATTTCTGCCAAGAAGCTGCAGTTTGGTGCTAAGATGAACACTATCAGCATAATGAAGCCACAGGAACCGATGCTCTCTCCTGCTCCTGGTAATGAGCGCGTCCTCACCCGCGTGAAAAGGCGAAAACTGGGATGGGCTACGGAGATCTGACAAGAAGGTGGCCCAAACATTTAAAATTATCAAGAGGACTATCAGAAACACGAATTTATATTTACTATGGTTAAATTTGAACCTTTCCCAAAGTGTGTAATTTATGCCGGAGCTGTCACTTAATGATTATGTAAATATAAGATTAGCTAATCATTTAAAATATTACTTCATCTTTACCTCATCCTTCAAACATTTCTACTTTTTTGTTTTGTATAATGTTCATAACATATTGGTATAATTTATAAAGTACTATTATTACATATGACATAGGTAAAGTAGACTATACAATAAATATGAATATGTCTATATATTTTTTACTTATTTGGGGTATGAGCTGAGAGATATTTAACAATAGGGTTCCCTATTGAAAAATGTGGACACCACTGGTCTAATTTGTCATCTGTCAATAATACCTTTTACAAATATATGTGGACCAGGAATGATTCTGATACTCTGCCACACTAGGTTCTGCAGAGACCCCGCACAGAGGGGGAATTAGCCCGTGTTCTTGTATTCATAGCTAAGGGCCGGGAGCCCATCCGTCACCAAACCTCATGCATCCAGCTGGCCACGACACGTTACCTTCTGCTTCTCCCTGTCAGTCATGGTTTGCTTGGAGCTCTCTATAAGATGGAAAAGTGCTTCATGCTTCTTGGTACTCTCCATTAATTTCTTTTTGGCCTAGAGTCAAAAAAAAAAACATACAGAAAAGTAGGGAAAAAAGGAGCAAAAATGGGTATCAAGAGAAAAAATATTCTGTTCTGGAACAAGATAATGTTTATGTGCTAGCTTGAATGATTTTAGTTCTTTATTTCTGCTCTTACCTCAAAATCTGCCTAAAATATTGCAATGGCTAATGTTTTGCCCTGAGAATCACTGTATATTTTTTCATTACAGTGGGTATACTCATGAGGATTATACATTTTGCTAGATCACCAGAGGCCTGCAAGCCTCCAAAATGTTATTCTAGCTAACATGAAGGAAGGGAAGGGCTCTACCACAAAGAAAGGATAACACAACAAACATGGAAGACTGCCCCCGTATTTCTTTTAAATCAGCCTGGGCCACAATCGAGGTAGCTTTAAGACGCTTTCTTAAAACTTAAAGCAAAGGGGGAATTGTGCCACCTGATGACCAGGCTTGAGAGCTGGGCATTTGCCTGGCATCTTGTGATATGACCTGCATTGTGGGAAGAGGGTGGAGGTGGGGAGAGTTGGGAAGAAAGAAACATTCAAAGTCCCCCTATTCTGTTGATGCCTCAACCTCAGAGTGGGTCATGATTCAGGCAATCATTTTCTATTCCAACAGTTCCAATTTGGCAGGAGGTGATGCTCCAGAGATAAAATAAACAGAATTCAGTTTGAATTGGATTCAGCCTGTTTAAGAAACGGGGTTGACTGAAAGACTGTGTAGTTGTTTCCACCTGAAGATTTCAAGAACCGTAAAACCAGATAATGAAGGGAAAGGCGCAGGTCTCTCCTTCCTTAGGAATCAGAGGCAAAGGCTTCTGGAAGTCTCTAAATATATGGTCTCTACAAAGGGGAATTCAAGGAGCAAGACACTCCTAGACCTTCTTCCTCTGCCTTCATTCAGTCACATGTCCACAGATAAACGAGAGTGTGAGGCAAGAGCTTTGGCCCTTTAAGGCTTAACATCTGTGTCCCCAGGACAGACTGCACTTCATTACTGACATGCTGAATCCCTTGAATTGTAACTGGGGAGAAAATTACTCCAGCTCAAGAATTTTAATGTTCTCTAATTTCTCTGTCACTCTTCATAAAAAATGAAATCTATTCTTATTTGGAAAAATTAGTTGGTGAAAACTTGGAAATAACAAAAGATGCTTTTTGTTCTTGAAAGCAATTGCAACTGTGGAGCATGGTTTCTCCCTTCTGGTCCATTATATTGAATTTCCCACGAAAGCTGAATAGTTAGAGAATGGATTTTTTTAAAAACAAATTCTGCTTAAGAAAGTTTATAAAATCAAGAGCAAAACTAAAAACAAATGACTGGATGCTGTTTACGAGGCTGTGAAATGTACATTCTAAATGTGATTCTCACCAGCCTACTTTTAGCAGCACTTCTATTGTGGGTATAGAAACTCATTTATCTCAAGCATTTCTTAGGGATGTCTTTGATCTCATGGAGCCTTTGCTTTCAGCAGAAGCTTCAGGGGCAACACTGAGGGCTGACATGGGCTGCCTGTTTCGGAGGGCGTCTCTGGTTATTTACATACATGGGTGGCTGTGTACCTGCGACTGTTCTCTTTGGGATCTGACACTTTGGAAATAAAAAAGGAGAATTTCAACTTTTGTAGCACAAGTCCTTTCAAAGAGGGTCCTTGGGTTTTCTTGACAGATTCCCTCTCTCGTCCTTTCTACTCAAAATGAATTCCTCTTCAACTGGATTGTTCCAGAATAATCTTCTGCACATACATATGGGTTCCATCTGTTACTATCTCTAATGATATGTTCTACATTCTCACACCAGAGCATAATGCCTTTCCTTAGAATTCATTCACTGTTTCCTGCACATGTTGCCTATCAGTGAATTTTAAAATTGCTTGGAGGCAAGAACCACATCTTAGTGCAGTGCGGTGCACAAGAAGTGGACCACAGACTGGCGGAATCAATACTTATATGCATTTCCCTTTATGTATCACTACCCAGCCTTTGGCACTCTCACTAGTGAGACAAACGCCCTACAAGATAAAACCAAAACTCAGATAGTATTTGCCACTTGCCCGAAGTTGCTAATTATACAGAGAGGCAGTCAGTATGGTGAATGATTAAGCGTAGTGACCCTGGAGCCCAACAACTTGTAACACTTGTTGGCTCAAGCATTAACCAGCCCTGTAACCTTGGGCAAATTATTTACCTCTCTGTATCTCAGTTTCCTCACCCATCTTTAAAATGGGACAATGCAAGGTCACATACCACAATGGGTTGCTGTGATAAATAAAATACATAGTATATAGCTCTTGGCACACAATAAATGCTATGTAAATGTTGGCTATAAATTACCATATTTAGAGCCCTGCTCTTCCATTGGTTGAGTTGAAAGATACTATAACTCAGGAGAGGAAGCATTTTTCTCTTCAATTAGTGCTTAGACATACTAACACTAAAACACATTATCACATTTGTGCAAAAGCAAAAAAACTCCAACCCTAAAAACTGCGTTCACACAGAAGATATTTGTGTTACTTGCCTTAATTTGTTGATTCCAGTTGCTAATAAAAAGATTTGCTGTCTTTTCAACTTCGTTATCAAGCTATGGGAGAGAAAAAAAGGAAAAATTTTTTGCTGTTTTCTTGTTGAGTCATGGTGCTGGCTTATTAGCTGTCATGCAATCACTATCACAATTCATAGAAATCCTACAGTGGACATATTTCCTGAGAAAAGTAGCCAAACTATCTTTTCCCCTATCAAGAAGCTCTCGACAGAATTTAGCCTGAATGCATTTGGTAAAATAATTATTTCTAACACATAACCCCATGAAAGCAACATAAATGTGCACAGTCTGTGTGGAGGAGGATCTTGCATAGTTTGGTGTCACATCCAATCCCACCATTCCTCTTCAGTATCATTCCATGTGGCTCAACCTTAACACCATGAGAATTGGCATCAGTCCTAACAGTGCTAATTTTACTAAGTGTCTCATTGCCTCTGAAGTGAATATTGTTTTAATTTCAAAGAGATTGAGTTCTTAATCATAATTAACTTCCCCTCACTTTAAACAGCCAATCAGACAGTAATAGTAATGATGAAACTGGATCTAGGCAACCTGCCTGGAGGTGGAACTTTAGTTAGGGCAGAACCTTGGTTCCTGGACCACTCACCTTTCCCCAGACCCACAGATCAGACATTATTCAACCAGTTGGAGATCCAGCAATACTGCACTTTGGTTTTTTCCCATTGGTTAAATTTGGGATATATGCTTTAATATAACAAATACAATGAAAATAACTTTATGATTTGTGTATGTGGCTGAAGTGTGGGACGAGTTCACTTTTTAAAAAAATTCTAATCTTTTATCTTTTGTGTGAGAGTGGGAGGGGTGGTGGGGGTGCCACAGGGATGGGGCAAAGCTGAAAAGATTTCAAACTAAAACAGCAACTTGAAGGATCATGACCTTAATTATCTAAGGTCCTATGATAATGATCATAGCATTGCTACTAATTTGTGGTAAGTACTAAGGAAATGCTAGTAATTATCATACTATAATATGGTGTTAAATATTTATCAATTAATGAAATATAGATTTGTGTTTGGATTTTATTAAGTTGGTTTGCAAAGGTAGATGATTATATTGCTTTCTAGTAATTACTGCAAATGTCCCCCATCACCCTAGCCCTCAGTAGAACATCCGTTCTGGTAAAAACACATGTATGGCCACACAAACATCAACTCCATTTCCTGACTGAGTTTAATGAGTTTGAATAAATTTTTTAAAATCATTTTTCTGCCATCAAGGCTTTTACAAGTCCCCTCATCCTACTGACCTACTTCCCTTCACAAGGATCACCTGTCATTGCTTCAGAACTTCTGGCCTGCACCTGGTCTTGAAATAGTGCCCATGACCCACCCCTATCAGAGCTAAGCAACTTTTATGGAACACCCCTATGTTGCCTGAAAATATATTTAAAAGTGTTTAACAACTGTATGACACATGAGTAAAAAGAAAAATGAGCACAAATGAAACTGTAGCAGGAAAGCTACACAAACTCTAGAGAATACACTATGCCTCTGAAAGAATTGCTTAGTTATTTTTCTTCAATTGCAGGCTGTTTGAGGATTTATACCTATTATTGCCTTTACCTAATTCCAAGCTGATAAGCAGAGCACAGCATTTCTTTTTTTAAAATGTGTTTATAATTTTTTTATTTATAAAAGGATTATCTATTCATTGAAAAACAGCAGAAATACAAAAAGTACCAAAAAATGAAATAAGAATAACATCTAATTCTCCTGTCTAGAGATAATTTATATTAATAGTCTGGGGGGATTCTTCCAGGTATTTTCATTTGTATATATACACATATTTTACAAAATTGAGGTAATTTTGACATATTTTTTAATCCTGCTTTTTAATTTTATACTGTGTAGTAAAAAAAATCCCCAAGTCATTAAATTCTTCTATAATAACATCTTTAATGGTTACATGGTATTCCATTGCTTGAATTTATCATAATTTACTTTTGGATGAAGAAATTTCCAGTTTTTCACCATTACAAAAGTGTTTTAACAAACATCCTTGTACATAACTTTTTGAGCTTCTTTTATTTTTATGACAAATTTCTGAAATCTAGTATCATTTTTAGATCACCTTTTATTTCTTGAGCCAAAGACAGAAATCTTGCTTAAACAGGGGAGAAAGGTTTTGACTCACTGATTTTCTCTTCTTCTCGTGTACACTCAGGACTTGATGAGTTGGTTTTACTGCTTCCAACTCAATTGCTTTGCCAAGTTTTCTGGAAATGGAACATAAGAGACACAAGTATAGTATTAGGATTTATATCTACTTTCCAAATTATTTTCTCGGGGAATAAAATGGTGTGTTATGGCCAGGTTGAAGTGGAGTATGGTAGCACACCGACATTAAATATTTACGACTGACTCCCTTTGCGGGTTGAGCAAGGCTGGGGTGGGAGCACTCACTGATGCAGGTCTGCCGCAGACTTCATGCCCTCCGAGACCCAGGCCCAGGCACTGGCGACACAGCTGGAGGCAAAGACAAGGGGGCGTCATTATCCAGGAAAGTCAGATTCATTGCATTCAGTAATTGCACTCATATCCCTAATCTTATCTCAATTTCTCCATGGGGTTAAATGCTGCCAACAAGTTTATTTGCACTGGACTCATTACAGAAAGTGCTATTTTTCAGGCATTTATCATCGTGACTTTCATTTTCTATTTCATGTCTGTAGAAAATTGGGGAAATAAAGTAGCCACGGCTGAGAAGGCACTTAGAGCAGGAAGGGGACAGCATTCGAGGGGCAGAAGGCTCTTACAATCTTCTCAGGCTCCTCATTTCACTGATAATAAACTGAGGCTCAGAGAAGTTAAGTGACAGAGGACTCGAGAGCCCTGATTATGTCCTGTGTGCTGCTCTTGCCATCAGGGTTTAGATCCTGTTAGGACAGCTACTCAGATATTTTATGGTCTTGTGAACAGTATCTCAATTTAACAAAAGGATGGCACTGCCCTGTCCTTAGCAGCACAGAGGGAGGATTAGGAAGTGTGATACTATTTTCTCCTACGGAAGAGGCCTAGCTCACAGCAGACTTCAAAAGTCGGGGTAATAAGCACAATTGCATCAGTAACCTCAGGTACAGAGGCCTGTGTGGACTTTGATGGAGCGGGAGGGGACAGATGGGTGCCCTTACTGAAATCGCGATGGTGCAGAGGTTTTGTCTCAAAAGACTTAGGTTGTACCCCATAGTTATTTAAAGGGAGAACTAGGACAAAGGATGCCAGATGTTCTGCATATCCAAGCCAGGCACAACAAAGGACTTACTGTATGCTTCCAATTAGAGAAAATTCCAGAAAAGACAAAATGAGTATATACAGGAAACAGATCAGTGTCAGTGGTTGTTTGGGACTGGGTGGGGGAGGACTGCACACAGGCATGAGGGATCTTTTGTGTGATGAAAATGTCTCCATGTTGATTTTGGTAGTAGCTGCATAGTGTATACATCCATCAAAATCTACCAAAGCATCTGCTTAAAATTGGTGCTTATTATTGCAGGTAAATTAAACCTCAATTAAGTTTAAAAAAAAAGGAAGCCAGCTCTGGCCAGGTGGCTTAGTAGGTTGGAACATTGCCCTGTACACCAAAAGGTTACGGGTTCAATTCCTGGTCAGGGCACATACCTAGGTTGCAAGTTTGATCCCCAGTCGGGGTGCATATGGGAGGCAACAGATCCATGTTTCTCTCTCATATCAATGTTCCTTTCTTTCCCTCTCTCTCCACCTCCCTCTCTGTCTCTCTAATCAATAAAAAACATATCCTTGGCTTGGCCGGCGTGGCTCAGTGGTTGAACGTCAACCTATGAACCAGGAGGTCACTGTTTGATTCCCGGTCAGGGCACATGCCCAGGTTGTGGACTCAATCCCCATTAGGGGGCGTGCAGGAGGCAGCCGATCAGTAATTCTCATCATTAATGTTTCTACCTCTCTCCCTCTCCCTCCCCCTCTGAAATCAATAAAAATATATTGTAAAAAACAAACAAACAAAAAAACATATCCTTGGGTGAAGATTAAAAAAAAAAAAAATAAGGAACCCAAGCACACTTTGGGGAAGAGCCTGACATTTGCTCCTCAGAGGAGCTGGGCATCAGAGCAGGAAGCCGAGGGCACTGGCCTCGGTGGAGTCTGTGTCTGAATTCACACACACCCTTTGTTTTCAGTGGGAACTTGGAGGGATGGATCACTTACTTGATTTCTCTGACACTCACTTAATTGGACTTTTAAAATATGAATAATTTGGGTCATTTATACAAGTACCTAATAGATTTGGGTATAGATAAAAGTTTAATTAAAGTTTATTATTAAATATTATTGTGCTAATCCTGATTAACCAAACATTCTGGACATGCCAACTCTCTGGGAGTACCAAGCTGGATGCTAGGGCTGCAACACAGTAAGATACACCCACTATACCCCTACACTTCTCATTCTTTAGGAAGTAATTAAAATCAACATCATAAGGAATACTTCTGGAACTTTGGCTCTGTCTCAGGTAGTAAGCATACTTCTTGTATTATCTCATTTAATCCTCACAGCAATTATGTGAGATAGGTTTTATTTCCACTTTAAATAGACACTGAGAGGTAAGATAAATTTTCCTAATTCACCTACCTGGTAAGTGGTAGAGCTAGAATTTAAACCCAGGCAGTCTAAATAAAGTCTATCTCTACTCAACCACTGTGCTATACTGACTCCTTGGTAAATCTACTAAAATACTATCCTAAAAATCAAGCTAGAAGTCACAGCAATTTTAAAGTCAGTATTTGCCAGAAAACAACTCCGAGACCATGTGGATTCCAGCAAGAGAGGAATCGACGGGACTACTCCAGCCATCAAGACAGAAGAGAAGCAGTCCAGAGATGGAAGATGCTGATGTGGCCTTCCCATACTAGCAGTTAGCAGCTGTGCATCACTGCAGATTGCCCAGGACCAAACCAGACAGAGTCGGACCTGCATGACCACCATTTGTCCACCATCCAGAACTGAAATGTCAGTGCTGACATGTACACATAAGGAACTGTTGGGCATTGAAATTGGGTCTCAAAAGAACTGTAGGCCCAGAAAGAAACTCACTACACACTGATTCATTTGCCTGTCACCATAACCATTATTGCTTGTCTCATTTTCGGTTCTTATAAGTGTATTTCTAATAGCACATGATCTCACTCATCTAGGGGAAATAATGAACAACATAGACTGATGAACAAGAACAGACCCAGAAACAAGGAGGCATGGATCAGACTGTCGGGCCTCGGGGGGAGGGTAGGGAAGGGTGGGGGTAAAGGGGGAGATCAACCAAAGGACTTGTGTGCAGGCATATGAGCCTAACCGGCGGTTAAGGACAACAGAGGGGTGGGGGCATGTGTGGGGAGGGGGGTGGGATGGGAATGGGGGGACGAGGACAAATATGTGATACCTTAATCAATAAAGAAATTAAAAAAAAAATAGAAACACCAAAAATAAAAAATAAAAAAATAAAGTCAATATTTGCTGTTACAGATGATGCCTAAGGAAGAATAAGGATATAAGCTCCTAACTCCTTCCTTTTTTTCTTTTCCTCTCATTCACCATCAAAAGAAGCTTTTGCAATGGCATTGCCAGTTTAGGCTGACATCTGCAAGCATTAGTCAAGAATCTTTGTAGCAAATTATCACTAATGGATCATTTTTAGAATACAAATATATTTCTCTTCCCTCCCCAAAAAGGAATCGATTTCATTCTGAAATGTATTGAGGAAGATGTGAACCAACATTTTTTCAGCATCCAATGTTCTAATGATACATTTTCTCATTTAATATGCACACCTTTCCACATACACACATACATACACACAATGGAGAATATATCATTACTTCCTCTAACAGTGGCGGAAATTGAGACACAGAGAAGCCAGGTTATTTGTTGAAGGTCAGAGAGTTGAAATAAAGCAGGATTCAGACTTTTTGACTCCAAGACATTCCAAGTTAACAACACAGTTTTGTAAGTTAACCATCATCAGTGAGACCTTTTACACATGTGGGCTTAAGACTCATAAAAACATGGGATGAATCCAGCTCTGGAACTCCTTATCTGTATGCCTGGGGAAAGTGTCTTAAACTCTTCAAGACTCAGGACTTAATCTGTAGTAGGGACAATAATAAGACTTCTCAAGGGTTTTGAAGATTAAGTGAGAGTATTTATAAACGCATTTAACACACTGAATAGTACACAGCAAGTATTCAAGAACTGGAAGCCATGCTTGACATCATGTACCTGCCACATTTATAACAGAAAACTGGAACTGAACTGTTTATTATTTTTAAGAATTATTTTACCTTACCTCTTTCATATACTTACTTTTTCTTTGTGTTCTGTAATGCTTTGTTCAGCTTAATTGCCTGTTTCTGAAGTCCTTTGGCATAGTTAAACTCCAAGTTTGCCCTGTTAGCAAAGGAACAGAATGTGCCAAAAATCAAGCAACCCCGTCTCCACCCCTTACCCTACAACACACACACAAAGGAGAGTGCTCAGACTGACAATACAATCCTATATAATAAAAGGCTAATATGCAAATTGTTCCCTCAGGAGTTCAACCAACCGGGAGTTCGACCGCTCACTATGATGTGCGCTGACCACCAGGGGTGTAACAAAGGAAGGCCCCAGCCAGCAGCTGGCGGGGAGGAAGGTCCTGGCTGGCAGCTAGCAGCCAGAGGAAGGAAGGCCCTGATCACTGGCCAGGTCTAGGGACCCTATCTGTGCACGAATTTTGTGCACTGGGCCTCTAGTGCCTACATAAAGAAGAGATGATTTGTTTACTATAAAGTTCCTCTTATCCTTAGACATAATCCTTAAGGCTATCCAAGAGGATCCTACAAAGGAAGAGTTTATTTATTTGAACTTCTTGTACACCAGTGTTATGGATTGAATTGTATCTCTCCCCAACCCTCAAAGATGTTGAAATTCTAAACCCTAGAGCCCAAGAATGTGGCCTTATTTGGAAATAGGGTCTTTGCAGACCATCAAATTAAGTTGAGGTCATCAGGGTGGTTTCAAACCCAATATGACTGTGTCCTTATAGAAAGGGGTATGGAGACAGAAATTCACACCCAGGGAAAACACCATGTAAAAAGATGAAGGGTGATGTATCCACAAGCCAAGGAATGCTGAAGATTGTCAGTAAACCGCCAGAAGACAGGGGAGAGGCACTGAATAGATTCTCTCTGATAGACCTCAGATGGAATCAATCTGGATAACATCATGATCTTAGACTTCAGAATTTCTGTTGTTTAAGCTACCCAGTCTGTAGCTTAAACAACAGAAATTCTGAAGTCTGAGATCATGATGTTTTAATAGCAGTACTAGCAAGCTACTACAAGTAGTAGAAAACAGAAGACTTCCCTACTTATCCTGGGACATAAGTACTATTAGATTAGTTCTAGATTATAATGAGCTGGCAATAAAATGATAAATTATGATGGACTTAACCACACAGTAGCTTTCTATTGATTTTTTTTTTTTTACAGAGAGGAAGAGAGAGGGATAGAGAGTTAGAAACATCAATGAGAGAGATACATCGATCAGCTGCCTCTTGCACACCCCCTACTGGGGATGTGCCCGCAACCAAGGTACATGCCCTTGACCGGAATCGAACCCGGGACCTTTGAGTCCGCAGGCTGACGCTCTATCCACTGAGCCAAACCGGTTTCGGCCACAGTAGCTTTCTAAATGGGAAGGTGCTAAGGTGGCTGACATCACATTTAGAAAATGAATTTCCATTACTTGCTATGCAGGGCAAGACTCAGTGGGGAATCTGGGCATGCCCTTTAAAAGACAACTGCTTAGTTCTTTTGGGTAGATTGAATCACTCTCATCTTGAACTGATTTTGCCATTTTTACTTGTAGGCCCATCTACAGACAAAATGAAGATATATTCTTATTCATCTCACTTTTCACTCAAGATAATAAAAGTGTAGGAAATTAAATTCAATTTATATTGTTTTCCTTCTTAATATGGACCAAAAAGGTTTTTGTTGCATATTTTTCAGGTTTTTTTTTACTTATACTTTTATCATAAGATAAAAGTCATTAGAATTATTTATAGCTTCATTTCATGTGTGATAAAATCCCAGAACTCTCTAGTAACTAACTTCATACCTGAATTCCCACCCCCACCCCACACACGCACACAAATTAGACTCAGTGTGATAAACTGAACAGGGAAAGACAGTTCTCTTTCATAAAATGGAATGCAGATATCATAGGCTATTGATCTATTGCTAAATTTCTATTTATTTTCCCCTGTTAGTACAGCTGTGCTCTACGTAAGAATAAAGACCATCTCATTTGATGAACTTGGATGATCTTTAATCCCAGGAGACTTCTACCATTCAGTGGAGTAGCTTTAGGAAACATAAAGGGGAGTAATTAGTCCTACATCAGAGGTTTTATGATAATTAAAATATGGTAATGACACAAGCTTAGGGGGGACTCAAAGACTGGAACAATTACTATTGACTTGCATGATCTGAACCCTGGTTCCCTCTTTGATTTCCTCTCCTACAAGGTTTCCCCTTGTTTACTGGACTCTGTTGGTGGCCAAATGCCACCCTGCGTCGGGGCCCTTGCACTTGCTGTAGTCTCTGCTGGGTATTCCTTCTGTTACATAATCCTTATGGCATTTTCCTTCATGTCAACACCAACAGGACTTGTTCAAACCTCACCTCCTTAGAGGCTACCCTATCGAAAAGAGCATCCTTGTTACTATCCCCTTACAGCTTTATTCATGTCTTAGAACGTATCACTATCCTAAGTCACAAATTTTTTTTTCAGTGTACTTCTATGAACACCCCTAGAATGTAAGCTTCATGAGGGTCTAAATTTGTTTTGTGCATTGCTATATATCTAGGCCTAGAACAATGCTTGGCACATATAGGTGCTTGGTATGTGTGTAAATGAATTAATGAATGGACTTTCCATCAGGTTTTGTTTTGTTTTTTAATTCTAATTGCCCTGACCAGCAATCAACCCACAACTCAGGTATGTGTCCTAACCAGGAATCGAGCTGGTGACCCTTCAGTGCATAGGATGACACTCAACCAACTGAACCACACTGGCCAGGGTTCCATCAGGTCTTATTAGAATTGTTAACTGGTTTCTGCTACAAGTCTGTCTCATTTCACCAGTTATGAAAACAAAATTGCACAACTATTTAGATGTATTCCTACAAGCTTGAGCTGTGCTCAGCCCTGATATCAGAGTACACAGCTTTCTAGCACTTGGAATAGCTAGACACATTAACCCTTTCCTAGCCCAGTACTAATGAGAGGGCTTTTAGAACGTTCCTTCCCAGCTTTCTTTCTTGGAAGCAGCACATAAACTATTAAATATGATGAAGCATTCACAGTGCTCATTTCACAGCTGGGCACTAAACAAGTTCTTAATAAATATTAATTTTTCTAATATTATTATGTACCCCAAAGGATCTCTAAACATGTAGAACGCCCCAGATACACAGAGGGGGAGGTGTGGGAGATATAACCCACAGTTTGCCCATCCATCAGCTCCAGAACAATTCGAAATGCCTTCTAACAGGAAAGGCTAATGCTGTGAGGCATAGCCTCTTCCTATGAATTCAGTTTCACATTTAGAATGTTCTTGCAGGCTGTACAATGTGTCCTAGAAGCTATGCAGAAATAGAAAGAACAATGCCCAGAAGGAAGTGCTGCTTTCCCTAAATCACTAACTTAATCAGATCCTCCTGGGAGAAAATGTTGGACTTGGGTGACAAGAAAGGAAGAGGGCCCTGCTCACCCTGAAGCTACTGTTCTTCTGTTTTGAGCCTGACCATCTCGCCTGAGCTCCAGCATTTCTGCTGACTTTCACTTGAGTCTGGTAGGAAATCAGCCTGAAGAGATTCAATTACCACCCAGCACTGCTTGCTTTGGGTTTCTCTTTATATACAAGTGTCGTCTGCATCAGGGCATATTCGTATATATTTTTTACAGGTTGGTATATAGCTTAAACAGTGCTCTCCTGACAAGTGTGTTGCCTGTGTTCTGCCTATACATACAGTAGTGACATCCAACATGTATTGGGCACTTACAACATGCCAGGCAGCATTCAAAGTGTTTCAGATGTGTTTCCTCATTTAATCCATGATAACTCCCATTGGGTAGGCACTCTTACTCTACCCATTGCATGGAGAGGAATAGCAAGGCACAGGCAGTTTAGTCAGTATCTTGCCAGAGGTCACCATGAAGAAGGGACAGAGCTGGCATTCAAACCTGGACAATCTGCCTCGAGAACCTGCCTACTTAGATACTCCGGTGGCCTCTGAACCTGTGGGGAAGGGGCTGGAGATGGAGTCCAAGTTAAGGACTTTTGAAGATTGATGCCGCCTCTCACTTGGCCTTGAATTGCAGTGTTTCTGAATCACCAAAGCTCCCAGTGGCTTCACAGCCTCGGTGCAGACATAACGACTTCCCCTGGCTTCTTCCAACAGCATTGGTGCTGATGTGAGGTGTGCTCCCAAATTGGGGAGGAGGGAGTGTTAAGGGTCTGGAAAATGGAAAGGGAGGGATCTGTGCTATCAACTGTCACCAGCAGGACTCTATGGCGGAACTGAGTTGGGCACCGCTTCTCTGAACATATCTATTGTATCCTTTGCCCACCTTGGATATAGTAAAAGGTTTTAGAATTAGCATTCAAATCGACCAAGCAAAGCAAGCTGTAATAATCTCCTCTTGCATTTTAAACCCTAATGACCATCACACAATCATCAGCAGAGTACTCCGCCAGTCAGAAGGAAATGAAATGAACTAGGGCCTGGAAGATGGGTGCGGGTGCATGGGGAGTGGAACGCTGTGACTGGGCTCCCTTTCTGGCGAGTTTGCCTACAGATGAAAGCTTCCCAGGCCTCTGGCCCTGAATGGTCTTTATCTTAACAGAGGCTAACGGCTAAATTTCTCCCTGAAGAAAATGGTTCTAAGAAGTTATGTTCCAACTGACAAGCATCGAAAGAGCTGTCATATTTATAAGTCAGAATGTTTGTAAATTGAACAAACCCTGCCATGTGGCTCGTCCGTGCTCATGACCTAATAAAACAGTATGTCTATATGTCCTTCCAGAGTTATTGCTAAACAGATGTGAACTGTTTTCCCAAGGCAGAGGTGGCACTGCGCAGCCTCCTCCATGGACCCCCACCACACACACTCACAACTGCTCAGTCCTAAAAGTCACCACATGCAAAGGGAGTCAAGAGAGACAGAGCTAATCTCAGATTGAGGCCTAGAATTTTCATTCCCTCATTAAAATAATCAGAAACATGCTTGTAAGAACTTTGTGCTTAATGTCCTAGCCCTAAAGCTACCTAATAGGAGTTGAGAGTCCTACTCTAAGCAGTTGTCTTGGTGCATGTGAAATTGATGATGTATATGTCTTTTGATGGACAACTCAATTGCAAAATATTCCAGTGAATTTTAAAGATCCTGGACCAGAGAAATGGCAGGCACTGGCTTTTAATCCATCTATGTTCTGATTTCCTCTCAGCATGTGGAGGCAGGTTAATAAATTCTCATTAGTAATATTAAAGACCAAGCAATAAGTCAAAGACCAACATTTGTCTTAGAATTTAAAATAAATTATTCTTTTGAAAGAAAGGAGAGATGGAAAATACAGGGTATCAGATTCAATATTTTAGGTAGAGTATAAATTAAACTGTATGAGTATAAGTGACCATGTAATCAATTTTAGAGTGTCTTGCTCTAATAAAATTAAGGTTTTTAAAAATGGTAAAAAAAAAAAAAAATCACAAACTGTAGCTGGTCCCTGTGTCTAAAAGAAATTAATTTAAAAAAACATGCACCACTATGTTCATTGCAGCATTATTTACAATAGCCAGGATATGGAAACAACCCAAGTGCCCATCAATAGATGAGTGGGTAAAAATGTTGTGGAATGTGGAAAATATATATAGTGGAATATTACTCAGCCATAATCCTGTCTAATAAAAGAGTAATGTGCAAATTGACTGTCACTCCAACACACAAGATGGCCGCCCCCATGTGGACACAAGTGGCCGCCACAAGATGGCTGGCAGGAGAGGGCAGCTGTGGTAGATCGGGCCAGCAGGGGAGGGCAGTTGGGAGGGACCAGGCCTTCAAGGGAGGGCAGTTGGGGGCAATCAGGCCTGCAGGGGAGGGCAGTTAGGGGTGACTGGGCCAGCAGAGGAGGGCAGTTGGGGCAGACCCAGGCCTGCAGGAAAGGGCAGTTGGGGGTGACCAGGCCGGCTGGGGAGGGCAGTTGAGGGGGACCAGGCCTGCAGGGGAGGGTAGTTGGGGGACCCAGGCCTGCAGGGAAGGGCAGTTGGGGGTGACCAGGCTAGCAGGGGAGAGCTGTTAGGGGTGACGGGACTGGCAGGGGAATGGCTAGGGGGTGATCAGGCTGGCAGGCAGAAGTGGTTAGGGTCAATCAGGCAGGCAGGCAGGCGAGCGGTTGGGAGCCAGCAGTCCCGGATTGTGAGTCCTGGTGGGATCGGGCCTAAACAGGCAGTCAGACATCCCTCGAGGGGTCCCAGATTGGAGAGGGTGCAGGCTGGGCTGAGGGACACACACCCCCACCCGTGTACGAATTTCGTGCACCGGGCCTCTAGTAAAGAATAAAATCTTACCATTTGTTAAAGCATGAATGGACCTAGAAGGTATTATGCTAAGTGAAATAAGTCAGGCAGAGAAAGACAAATGTCATATCATTTCACTTATATGTGGAATCTAAAGAACAAAATAAACAAACAGAAACAGATTCATACATACAGAAAACAAACGGATGGTTGCCAGAGGGGAGGAGGTTGGGGGCTGGGTGGAAAAGGTAAAGGGATAAAAAACTATAGATTGGTAGTTACAAAATGGTCATGTGATATAAAGCACAGCATTGGGAATATAGTCAATAATACTGTAATAACTATGTACAGTGCCAGGTAGGTATTTGAAATTTAGGGGGATCACTTTAAAAGGTATATAATTATCTAACCACTATGCTGTTCACTTGAACCTAATGTAAAAATTATACTGAATGTCAATTGTAATTGAAAAATAAAATTTTAAAAATAAATATATAAAATAGAACCAAGGCTCTCTTAAGCTTGAAAATAGCAGGTGACAGAGCCCTCCCTTCATTATGAATGAAGAAGGAATTTTAGTAATCTGAAAATCTTTGTTTGAAATGTCATCCCCATCTCTGGCCTCCTAATTTCTACTAGCAGCAGCTTCTGGTTGGGGGCCTGGTATGCTGACATTTTCCACCCAAGCTTTATCAGTTTGTCTTTTGAAAGACAATCACAAGCTCATCTTACAAACAGGCAATATTTAAAAGCTAGTTATTAGCAATTTGAAAGACATTTTTTCATGGAAGCTCTGTTATTTGAGCAGCAGGGTTCTCTGGCTAGCCCACACACCCACCTCATCATTACCTATTGCCTCAATTCTGGTTCCTGAGGACAGTATTAAAAAATGGCAAGTGGGACCAAGAGGACACCCTTCTGGAGGGTCCAGTCTGAGAGTCCCACTGAGTCCCTGCTCACTTGCAACCCAGGGAAGGGGCAGCTGTGGCAGCTCTAGATCTTCAGATCCTGCTTGTCTGCTAATTCCTGAACTGAGTGAGTTTATAAAAGGGGTTAGGGGTAGTACTGTCTTGGGAAAGTCGGGCAAAATGGACAAAAAGGGTAGTTTGCAAAGCTTTTTAGCTAAAAAACAAAATCTCATACAGAAACCACCATATTGTATAGGTGGGAGCAGGAGGAGGGAGCTGAGCCCCGCCCATTTAACTATCTCACCCCCTGAAGTGCCCCCTGAAGGCTCCCCACAGACCCATGTGCTACCAAGTTTGAAAGCCATTGGGCTTGATGACTGCTGATGTCCCTACCCACAGAGGATCTTAAAAGGACCCCCTGAGAATGTTGGGGCTCCCACAGCAGTGCTCCACACTGCCTGTCCACTTGGAAGATGCCCTTTCAAGGAACCTGGGTTGGGCTGGGTAGAAATCAAAATGTATCATCTCATCCATATCCCCATCTGTAAAATAGGAATGAATGAGAGTATGTATGTACTGCACTGGGTGGTTGTGAGAAAGTAAAAATGCCTTTTTTTTTTTTTTTACTTTACACAGAACACAGTGGCTGATCTACAGATTGTGCTGGATAAATGTTCTCTTTTGTGATTTTATTATTCTTTTCCAGCTTATGTTCAAATAATAGTTTATATACTATGTAAGTAAATTTCTTTGACACACTCATTTATTGCTCTTCAGTAATAACCTAAGTTGGACATCTTAAAAGCTATGAGTTCCTGAAGGTCCAGAGTCACTCATACATTAATTCCTTTCTTCACTCAGTGAACATCTTTATTGAACACCTGTCTGCTCTGTGCCAGACCGAGAACAACAGTGTAGGGCAGTAAGAGCTCTCTCGGAGGTAAGCACCAGCTCTACACATCTCTGAGGAGCACTTTTTTTTGAGACTGGGGACTGGAGTCAAGAAGGTAGGCCTACTAGAGGGGAATGACTAAATCTTAAAAATGCATTGACTGGAGCCCAGCACTATGAAGAAGTATATACAAGCAGATGATATAGCCTGCACAAATGCAGGGACCCATGATGAGGAGTAGGAGTAGGTGAGAGGGATGACAGGGACCCATCATCGATGATGCAGGTGGTTCAGTAAGATGGAGAGGAGCATGGGTCATGGGGAGATGAAGAGAGACAAGCTTGATATGAAGGAAAGACTCGGGTCTCTTTTATAAAATACTATGAGGGCTGAATTTTATACTGAAGGTGATGGGAGTCTTTGAAGGGTCTTAAATGGGGTCATGGCCACAGAGTGGAAGATAAATTAGAGACAGAGATAGGCCCTAGCCAGCTCCCTAGTTGAGGCAACTTTGCCTGGGTTAGAAAAAGAAGATCCTGTGAAGGGACACAGCTCTGAGACAGGGTACAAGATTCAAGGGTTGAGAGTTATTTCAATTCCTGCCTTCGCTTGGCCCCTTAGCCAGGTGCCTTTGTTCAGTGTACAAACTGCAGAGCTGCAAGGCAGTGCCCCTAGACAGAATAGGTTAAGAGATGTTTGCCAGAACAATGGCAGAGGCAATGAAATGCAAAGCTATAAGGCACTAGAGAGCAATATGATGACTCAGTCATAAGCTGAGATAGAAGAAGGGATCATGGGTGACTCCAAGGTATTGGGCTTGATTGGGTGGGCAGTGGTCACCATGGTAAAAAAAAAAATCCAGGAGTACCAGCTTCAGGGAAAAGCTAATAGATTGTTTTGAATAGGCTTGCTTTGTGGCTCCATGGGACACCCACATGGAAATGTCCAATAGACTGTTGGATATATGGTTTGAAGAAGAGATAAGAGAAACTGTCTAGTAATATTCATGAGAGAATCATCAATTTGCAAAAAAAGGAGCTGAAGGTGTGGGAGCTAAGATCACCCAGGCTATGCGTAGAGTAGAAAAAGGGAAGATTTACTAAAGATTTTATTTTAATCGTTTATTCCTTTGTTGACAACATCTGCAATGAAGAATGGATGAAACAATGGCCAAGTACACTTTCTTCTTTGTTCTTTTCTTTTTAAAAAATATATATTTTATTGATTTTTTTTACAGAGAGGAAGGGAGAGGGATAGAGAGTTAGAAACATCAATGAGAGAGAAACATTGATCAGCTGCCTCCTGCACACCCACTACTGTGGATGTGCCCGCAACCAAGGTACATCAGGCCGACGCTCTATCCACTGAGCCAAACCAGTTAGGGCATTTTTTTTTTTTTTAAATGTCCAGAGCAGTATTACTTGCCATTTGAAAACCTGACCTTAAACTTGCTTGCAGAGGAACAATTGATTTTTCCCATCAAAACCTGTATGAACATTTGCTGTGGAGGTGCAGGGAACCAAATACTCATAAATAGTTTCTGGGAATGTGTCTTTGTCTTTTAAAATCTGATCTGTGATTGTGTTAAAGTGAAACCTAATGACTTTGGTGTGAGGCATCTATGGAGCTGCTGTGTGTCTCTGGATAAATCTGAGTTGCTACTATAAAAAAGAAAACTGAAGCAACTAATTGGATAAAAGAAGCTAAGCATGACCATGAATTGCAGAATTTCCAGGAAAAATGGTGTTTCAATAACAACTGCACTTTTCTGTCAACACCAATTAGAACAAATGCAAGAAGGCAGCTGAGCTTGGAAATGAAAGTCTCTGAACTCGCAGCTTGATTGTGATGTTGTCTCTTGTAGCCCCTGGCCAATACAAAGCTGCTCCACAGGGCCACATTCCAAGGACAGTAAAGACCTTGTTCTAATAATGTGGTTGTAATATAATAAAATAAACCCGTAACCATCTTTCATTTATTTATTCATTGAAGCTACAAATATTGGATGTATTTCATGTAGCAGGTACCCTTAATTCAGCTGGCCGCTAGATTTGCCTTTATGATTTTCTATGTCATAACCCTCAACAATTTCAACAGAGACACAGGTAAGAAAGAGCATTCTGACTCCATGTACAGCAGATATATCTGTAGCAGGAGAGAGGCAGAGAAACCTGGACAAGGCAGTTTTGGAGCAGTGATTCCCCAAATTTATTCAGTTTATTGTTGAGTCTGTTTGCCAGGCATAATTTATCACCTGACTTCTGTCTTCATAGCTCTCTTCCAGACACTAATTTTGAAGATGGGGACACCAACTAATCAAGGTTCAAATGACTGCAACCCAGATCATGTGCATAGCTAATAATATGTACAGATTTTTCCTGATCTGCAGAGGGAGATGCTTTTAACCCAGGCAAGGGGTTGAATTTGTATAGTAGTTAACTGGTCTTATTTTAAATAATTTCCTCTGAGACTGATAACAATACTTTTTTATAGAAGAAATTATCTCCCAGATTGGGGGTGGGTGGGGGTGGGGGTGGTCCTTCAGCCAGGCCTGCACCCTCTCGCAATCCAGGACCCCTTGGGGGATGTCCAGCAGTTGGACATCCCTCTCGCAATCTGGGACTACTGGCTCCTAACCATTCGCCTGCCTGCCTGCCTGATCACCCCTAACCACTCTGCCTGCCTGCCTCATCACCTCTAACCACTCTGCCTGCCTCATCACCCCAACCCCTCTGCCTGCCTGATTGCCTCTAACCACTTGCCTGCCTGCCTGATCACCCTATCCACTCTGCCTGCCTACCTGATTGCCCCAACTGCTCACCTGCCTGTCTGATCGCCCTATCCACTCTGCCTGCCTACCTGATTGCCCCAACTGCTCACCTGCCTGTCTGATCACTCCTAACCACTTTGCCTGCCTGCCTGATCACCCCTAACCACCTCTACCTGCCTGCCTAATCGCCCCTAACTGCTCACCTGCCTGCCTGATCACCCCTAACCACCTCTGCCCCTGCCCCTGCAGCTTCATCCAGAAGGACATCTGGAATGACGTCCAGAAGGACATTTGGCTGTCCAGTCTAATTAGCATATTATTGTTTTATTATTATCGATTTTTTCTTTTCAACTTTGTTTGATAAACCTGGTTATTATCTTTATAATAGCCTTTTGGATCTCTGCAGTATCTTCCCTTGGTCCCAATAAGGCTAATGTTCTCCTTTGTTCTTGACCTACCAGTGCAGGATGCAGTTGGGCCCATGTGTCTTTGTTCTCATGGCGCACATGCAATCATTTAAATCTGAAATGGGTTACCTTATAAAAAATAAACAATCTAGCCTGAAGGTCTCTTTAGAGTTGTATTACAGAGCTGAAGGAAAATGGTCTATATCTTTATGGCCCAATTCAGTCCTTAGGATCTCTAATTTTAAGTAGAAATGTTTGTAACTTCTTGACTGAGTTAAGGGTGCTTATTTCAGCACAGTGAACAGCTTTATACATGATCACATCTAGTATTAAAAGAAGATGATACTTCCCTGGCCAGTGTGGCTCAGTGGAAGAGCATTGGCCCAAGCACTGAAGCGTTTCAGGTTTGATTCCTGGTCAAGGGCACACACCTGGGTTGTAGTACCTGGGTTGCAGGTTTGATCCCCAGCCCCGGTCAGGGTGTGTGCTGGAGGCAACCAATCAATGTGTTTCACATTGATGTTTCTCTCTCCCTCCCTTTCACTCTCTCTAAAAATCAATGAAAAAAATATCCTCAGGTGAGGATTAACAAAACAACAACAACAACAACAACAAGATGAGACTGAAAATGGTGACTTTTCTTTCATCCATTTGGATGGATGATTAGAATGACTTTTCTAATCAGTCATCAGACATTTACTGAAGAAGTCAAAACGCCAGGCTGTAAGAGCTCGGCATACAAAGGTGAGTAGGACTTAGCCCCCCTCCCCCAAACTCCTCGTAGGGGAGACATATGTCAATTAATAATTGCCACTAGTGTGAAAACAACAATGGTGTATACATCAGGAAAAATGGTGGGCCCCAGCAGGTAGTGATAATCTCAGTCTTAGGCATCAGAAGAGACTTGACTGGATCTTCCCAAGCAGAAAGACCTCCTGCTGTTTCCTGATTTTTTTTTTTTTATGGTACCCAAGTGATAAATGTGCAATAGAGAAGAATCACTCTTGAAGCCAGTCTCTCAAGTACCAAAATATAACACTGTGTTCCAGGAAGTGGGACAGCTTATAATCACTCCTCCAGTTCCATCACTTGCAGCCACTAAAGAGGAAGAGCTGCTTACTGCAAACGCACATTTCGTACCTTTGCTGAAGAATGGATGTGACCTGCTTGCAGAAATTCTCTCCATTTTGAGAAAACTCCTTGAGGCTCTTGTACACTTGATTATACTGAAAAAGAAAAGATGCACAGACAGGTTATGGACACTTCCAAAGACAGAACTCCTTTAAACTCTGAGTGCTGCTGTGATGACGACTGTCATTGAAGGTGACTGTGCAGCTGAGGGGTGCACACCTTTTGGGTGAGTTCTTAAAATAAAGACTAAGTCTCTTCTGCCTGGGTATGAAAGATCCTGGAGAACTTTTCAAAAAATGAAGCTTGTCTATCTGCTATTCCCCTAGACCAGTGATGGGCAACCTTTTGAGCTTGGTGTGTCAAACTTCGCCAAAAAACTGAGCATAACTCGGGTAGTGTGTCACTTTGAGGAAAAAACATTATTTCGCAAATGTTTCATCCTCGGCATGTGGCTGCCTCAGCGGCCGTGTGTCATCAGAAATGGCTACGCGTGTCAGTGCTGACACGCGTGTCATAGGTTCGCCATCACTGCCCTAGACCAAAGGCAAACAGTTCCGCAGTGGGGTGCCCTTAGAGTCCGGCTTCCCGTTGCCCTAGTGTCCCCAGGAAGGTTAAAGGTACATTCTGAAACATATTGAGTAGTTAATTATTTTGTGTTTCACAAATTCCAAAGTAATATTTCTAAATCTTCTGACAAACCCTGAGCCATGAAAGTGAGTGTTTCTTGGCTGAGATATAAAAATGTAAATGAATAACTTGTTAATAAAAATGTGTCCTAATCCCCTCTACATCTCATTCAACTGTGTTATAATAATGAGTTGAACATTTCGATTGCACCAAACCTTTATACATTTATTTATATCTGAATTTAGCCTTCAGACTCAAGAATTCTAATTGGACGTTTTTATCATTTGGTTTAGAACTCCACAATGTCATTCTGAAAATGGTATTTGTAAAGGTTGACCTTGATGACAATAGATTTTAAGTGCCCAAATGGAGAGGGTAAATGTCAGCTGACTCGGCAGCTTTCCTCACACAGAGTAGGTGAATTAGGAATGGAACAGTTTTCAAACTATCTCACCGTTTCCATCTAGGAGATGCATTCTTAGTGAATTGCATTTTTCAAAATGAGATTTTATACAAGAGTACGCAAATTTTGTGTAGATCGAGCGTCATGCCGTGACTCGGCTCCTACAGAAAGCCCAGCCTCTTCCGACTCCTAACCAAAGTTGTGGCCAGAACCAGTTGAGAATATTTCTATGCGCTGGGCTGCAGGGGCTGCTGCATATCCCAAATGTATCAAGCCATCAAAACTCTCCAAGACACATTTGTAAAATACCATCTCCAGATGTCTAGTTCTAGGAAGCCAGACAATCCTCAAAGTTTATAAACCAGTGATTTAACAGTCCATGGCCTTTGGAGGAAAGGGGCAGCCTGTGGCAAAGAGGAGATTCCTGTCTTTCCCAAAGATACTCAAACTCAACTTTTTAAAGGCAAAGGCTGCTCAAATAAAAGTGCATCATATGGCTTCAATCTACTCTGAAGCTGCTAGTTTTAGATTTTGAAAGATGATTTCCTGTTATTTAATAGACTAGTACTTACTAAATTTTTCACACCATGGCACACCTAGAAAATGATATATGTACCAGACAGTGCACTAAAGGGACAAAGTTGTTCCAGGTGGAGACAACTGGTCCACGAGCTCTGCCTCCACCCCCTAGGACCCCAAACCCAGCCACACCCTGCCAATTCAAGGGCTGATACACCTGTAACCCATTTCCCAATCTCAGTGTTCCCAGGCATACACAAGTCTGGAAGCTCTTCAATAGGTCAGGTTATTAGTTTATTGAATAAGAGCAGAATGTTCTGCTTGTAGTAGCAATGGAGAGAGAATCTGTACTGGACACTCCCTGATAAACCCTAATAAGGGTGGCATCAGTAAATAAAGGAGTTGCTAAAAAATGTCCATTATTTTACCATAACCCCTTATTTACAAACAACCATCTACTCAGAGTTGAAGACAAAAGCTGTGAAAAGCAGAACCCAGAACCCAGAGACCATCTTGCCCAGTGTGTGTGTGTGTGTGTGTGTGTGTGTGTGTGTGTGTGTGTGTGAGAGATCAGAAAATATAGGAAAATCCCTTGAACTTGCCTCTAGTTCTCCCTCTCCTACCCCACCTCCCTTCGCACCCCAGCCTCATCTACTGGCTCATTTGGCGCATGACCTAAAATAAGAGATTAAAACAATTTTTTTTTGTATCATGAACCCCTTTGGCATTCTGGTAAAGCCCATTTTACTCTGAATAATACTTTCAAATGTATAAAATAAAATAATAGGATTACAAAGAAAATTGTATATATATATATATATATATATATATATATATATATATATACATTTTAAAATTATATTATGTGTGCTTTATAATTAAGAATTAACCAAACTTCTAAATCACATTGAGTGTGACCAATATTTCTAGATATCTGCTAAGAACTTTAATATTATATAAAATACGTGTGATTTTTCTTGGTCATAAAGTCACAGACACTTCAGTAGTACTGGGTTGTTGCTTATATTAAAAATTAAAGCAATTCTTTATTTCAGTTATAAACTAGTGCAAATGAAAAGGTCATGTTTTTCTCATTGAAGCTCATGCAGCACACAGGTTACCATACATGGATCCACTGGGGTAGACAGGGTTAAGAACTATAGCTAAGCTAAGGCTTTATGAATGAATTGTGTTCTGGGCAACCCTAGGCACTCATGGAATGGGTCATTTTGCTGGTAGTTACTCGTAAACCTTTGGGTTTTTTTAATAAAAACTACCCAAGTGTTTCATAAAGGATTCGCTTGCTCTATTTAATAAAACACATTAATATTAATACAACTCATTCCCATGTTTCATTTTGTTCTCAAACTACAGTCTCATCTTGACACAGTATTTTCCCCCAAGCACAAGCTAGGTCTGCACCAGGAAATCAAGTTGAACACTTGATGAAGATGAATCAAATAAATAAAGATTCCATGATCTAAGAGGATTTAGAAACCTGGCTGACGGGATATCCACTTCCTCTGACTCCCCGGTGACTTTTGGTGGCACTGGGCCCATAGAGATAATCTTCAAGGTTGTGGACAAGGTTCGGCATAAGGGGAAGAACTCTTCAGCATGTCAGGGAGGAAACATTAAACTGACACACAGATGCGGTGACGGGTTGTCTTGGGGCTGCTCAAAAGAAAATACTCCTCCCAGTTCTGAGCTAAAGGCAGCCTTGGAAAAGGATGTTAGGCTCTCCATTCTTTTTTAAACTCAGTCAGGCCTAAGTTTCCCTCCATCTCACTCTTCCCTAGGCCTTGACTTCGTCTTCGGTGACTGTTGGTGCCAGGTTTTGCCCTGACTTATACAGCTGCTGCCCCACTCAACCACCCCTTTGCAAAAACATGATCAAAGTGTCAATGGTGGGAAAGGAGTTAGCATTTTAGAAGGGAGCAAATGCATGGAACAAAAAATAAACGAACAGCAAATAAATAAACCATAAAAGACTTTTAAAAAGTTACCTGTGCCAAAGATTGGAGGAGATTAAAGGGGGAGATTTCCTTTCTTCAAATTTATATACAGCTATATTGCTGGATTTTTTTATTTATTTATTTTGTATTTAAAAAGTAAAAGCAGACAGAGGCTTCGGCTACGTTGTCATTATTAATATTACTAGCATTTATGACTTCACCTCATTTAGCTCACCTGATTCATGAGCTCATTCTGTGGAGTAGCAGTTACAGGCCTAGCTGCTCTAAGCCTGTGCTTTCCGCATCCACTGGACTCTTTCTATGGCTCTACTGCAGTCCCCATTCCTGCTTTTCCACAAGTCTTTTTCTTTTAAGATAAAATACTTGAAAGATCCCTTGTTTCTGTTGTTACCAATTTTGCTTCTTGGCACCATTTATTGGGAAACACCCTAACATTCCTTGATTACTTTATTTCCAAAGTAAATATATCCTCCTCCTCTTTAGCTGCTCCTCATTTACTAAATCACATCTCTGCTATTGCTGCGAACACCCTCATAAGTCTTTGGACTTTTGACCCATCTTCTATTTTTGGTAGCCCTCCCAGGACTGAAAGAAACATATTGATAAACCTGTCTGAGAACCACCACAGGCTGGACAAAATGGGGAGTCTGTCCTTCCGCCTGTGGGACTTGGCAATTCCTGACTATCTCAATGATATGGGAAAGTACACAAAAACCTTCCACTCTAAATTCCTTTGCAGAAGCCAAAATTGGCTGCAGACATTCTGTGTGTTTGTGTATCCACTCAACGCATAATGTAGGCACTTGTGTATGTCTTAAGAATGTTTTCTACACAGCCACCGTCTGCATGCAAATATGATGCTATACCCCCTCAAAGTTTTCCACCAGTTTTCCTGTTGTCTTATGAGAATAGAGAATGACAATGACTTGCCCATTTGCTAGAAAGGGCAATTAAAATTGAACCAAAGAAAAACCACAGATTTTTTGACTCACAGCCAGTATGTAAACATGTTTAGTTCCTGAGCATCTCAAACTTTTAAAGTCAAAATACATTCGTATATAAATCCACCCCTCAGCCGCCTTCTTACACACAAAGACACAAACTAACACCAAGCTACTCACCGAACAGTTTGTGAGTGGGTCCCTCATGCTGAACTGTGTTTGGCTTCTGTCCTTTTAAACTATGCTCCAGCGTTCAGCTTTCCACACTCAGGACACACTGCCCTCTGAAGGCTGGGTGTGTCCTAGACTTCCTGCATTCAAAGGGCCCAGAGTCCTGTCAAACGCCCCGAGGAGGAAGTCCCACCCTGGACTTTCCTCCATTTATTTACTGAAATAGCAAAGAACTGCTCAGGGTCAAGAGAGCTGGCATGAGACAGTGGGAAACACTTCTGTAAATACTTGGAGAGCAGAATACTGAGTCCTTGAGAGAAAGCCCAGAAGCTATAAAGTGTCCCCATAATTCGGCCGCTCCCTGGGCTGATGCATGTTAGACAGCTTGCTATATTAATCACGTTTTTTATTTTCTGTGTTGTCTGATGCTTGAACAGGTTAAGGCCTTTTGAACCTGGGAAAGCCTGCTCCTCCTTGGGTCAGCTAATACCTAGAAAGAGGAAGCAACTTGCCCTTGAGCACATCTTTGATATGCAAAGCAGTCAATCCAGACCCTCTTCCTCCCTTCCTTATCTAAAGCTCACAAACCAAGTCAATATATCCCTCCCTCTAATCACCCCAGCTCAGGGTACCAAGCAATTAGGACCAGACCTATGTAACTGTGACTACAGTGGGAATGTCTAGAAAAGGCTATCAGGGAGCAGGACATACATTAACCACCCCTGAGGGTTTAACTGAACCTAGCTCTCACTCCTAGCCCAACAGGGCCAAGAGGCTGACTAAACTATCAAACTAAGAAAAAAATTTTTATGCTTACCCTCACATTTTTTTAATCATTCAAAAGGATAATCAGAACTAGAAATCCGCCATCAGCAATTTATATTTTTATTGCTTTCTCTGCACCTGTGGTCCCCGTTATGGATCCTGAGATTTCCATCTAATGGCCTGTTGTATTGTGATAATCATTTGCTGGGTATGGGCAGCTTTGCTGTAATTGGGGGATCCCCCATCCAAAAGGAGCACCATCAGCAGAGCCCAGTGGAGCACTTCAGAGCTGTCCAGGTGGGCCCACTCCATTCATCTGCCTTGGGTGTGCAGGCTCCATTCTAAGTCCCTGCAACCAGAGTGGAAATGTTAGTGGCGGTACGGCACCAGAATATCACCAGCAATGGACCTCAGTAGAGCATCCTTGGTACTTGAGTTCTAGCTAAGAAAGAATTCAGAGCCAAGACTGGTCTCTGGCCCCCTTGTTCCTCCTCTAGGGGGTCTACCACATGACTAGTGACATGCTAGGGGAGGAAAGTCAGGGGAGAGTCCGAATCACATGACCAGTGATATGAAAGGTCAGGGGGTCCAAACTGCATGACCAGCCATGTGCTAGGGGAGAAAAGGTTGCCCTGGGGGGGGGTGAGGTCAATTGTCCCTTGCCCTGGTGACCTTTGCACCTGGCCCACTGTCCTTGCTCTGCTCATACCATTCCTGTTTAACTGCCTACTGCAGAGAGGAAGCACCCTTAATTAAGGACCACCATGCGCACACTTAATGATGTTCTCCCCTTAGCTTTCCCGAAGGAAATTCATCACTAGAAGTGACAACACTAAGTAGCAGCTCTCAAAGGGCTAGAATTGGAGAAGACTACCAGGAACGCTGAAAGATGTGTGGAGACATTATGAACTGAGGTTAGGAACATGTCACTCGGACTCCCCTGCCCTCAGAGCTGGTAGATAAACTGGCTGGAGCCTTGGTTCTAGGGCCTGGGCCATCTCAGTGTCTTCCCCCCGATTCTTGCTGCATTTGGCCTCAGTTCAAAATGGAGACATTGGCCTCCCTTGCCAGTTTCCACAAGAAATGTCGTCATCCTGAAAGGAGTTTTTAGGGGTAAAATAGGCAGGTTTAGGGAGTTTTAGGAATTAGAGGGTTTATGGGGGAGGGCTGGAAACTGCCAAAAGGCATACATTCACAAAGAACCAAAGGCGCCACAGCCTAAAGGGAGAGGAAGACACCAGAAGATAAGGGGAAAGCCACAGGGAGTAGAAAACAAAAGGGAGAAAGAGGAAAAGAGATTTTCACAGAGAATAAAGAATTCTACCACAGGAGGGGGAGAAATAGAGAGGAACCCCACACGGGGTTTGAGCTCAGAAGCTGCTATAGTGACCCATCAGGGGCGATATCAGGGTACAAAGAACTGCAACCTTTATAAGCTTTAGGAAAGAGGGAGTTAGTGGGTCTTTCCCCCTCCCCACGTGGGAGTCTGTGCTTGTTTCCCGATAAATTTCCACCTTTTCCTATACCACCTTTTGATCCGTAGATTCATTCTTCAATCACCTGGACAAGGATCCAGGAAGGAAGCCACCTTTGTATCCTACTCAGAGGAAAATCATGCATTTCAGTTTAATTTCCCTGTTTCAATACCACACCTACTGTGGTGTTTGTGGCCCTGGTGCAGATTGGTAGCACACTTACTCCTCAGCTGTTCCTCCCAGCAGGCTGACGAACTTTCCCACAGGCCTCAGGGCCATCTGCCCCATGGCAATATCTCCCTCTCAATACAGTATCCGTCTAACCAGACTGTTTGAAAGGGCAGCAGGGTGTCCTGGCTCAATCTAGACTGAGAATTAAAATTTGGCTATTTATTAGTAGATGAGTAGATAAAAAGATGTGGTACATTTACACCATGAAATACCATGCAGCAGTAAAAAAGAAGGATCTCTTACCCTTTGAGACAACATAGAGGGACCTGGAGAGTATTATGCTAAGCGAAATAAGCCAGTCAGGCCCTAGCAGGTTTGGTTCAGTGGATAGAGCATGTGCCTGGAGACTGAAGGGTCCGAGGTCCAATTCTGGCAAGGGCACATACCTGGGTTTCAGGCTCGGTCCCCAATGTTGGAGAGTGGGAATTTTTGAGCATGCTTCCAGAGAGACCGTGGACTATGCCCCAGATAGAGCTGTCAGTACTGACACCAGGCCAGGCCTTGAGATACGGTCTCATGGCCCCTTCCCAGCACGTAGCCTTCTTTCACAGAACACTGTCAGCTTTCTGAAGAACAGGATGACCCTGTGAATAACATGGTCGTCATTGGCATGATCCTGACGTTGCTTGGGAAAAACTGTTTTGTCTTGGGTTACTTGTTCTGCAAAAACCGGATGTGGTTAATGTGCTTAAAAGCGGTCCTACACAAAGGGTTGCTGCTGCTCTCTGGTCTCCCTGCGTGGAGAATGGCAGAGCAGTCGCTGGGTCGTCCGGCCACCCGGCTAATAAAGGCTCCCTAAATTTTAATTTGGTCTGGGCTCCAGTGGTCATTCACTTGCATCCGCTCCACAACACCCAATAGGGGGCGTGCAGAAGGCAACTGATCAATTGAGTTTCTCTCATCATTGATGTTTCTATCTCTCCCTCTCCTTTCCTCTCTGAAATCAATAAATATATATTTTAAAAAAATAAGCCAGTCAGAGAAAGACAAGTATTACATAATCTCACTCATATGTGGAATCTAATGAACAAAATAAACCAATGAACAAAATAGATCCAGAGACATAGAAGCCTGGAACAGACTGGTGAATCTCAGAGGGAAGTGGGGATGGGGAGGGGGGGAGGTGGAAAGAGATTAACTAAAGAATTTATATGCATATATACATAATCCATGGACACAGACAATAGTATTGTGAAGGCCTGGGGGACGGAGGGTGGGATCTGGGTGGAGAGGATTAATGGGGGGAAAAAGGGAACATCTATAATAGTCTCAGCAATAAAGATAAATTTAAAAATAATAATAAAGTTTGGCTATTTGTTGAGTTTCTTAGAAGCATGTTTGAATGTGCAAAATTTTTTCATTTTGGGGGTTGTACCACTTATTTCTTGTCACAATAATGCTATATATTAAGCAGAAAACCCAGTGACTTCCAATGACATTGGCTTTATTTAATTCACAATTCTGGTTTAGCCGGCTGGTTCTTCTGGTCTTCCCTACCTCACTCCTGTGAAAAAGCAGGTCATCTATACAGCTCTGCTGATTTGGGCTGAGTCTTCTGGGCTGGTTATGGGCTGAAGCATTTTTTTTTTTTTTCATCAGCCAGCAGTCTAACCCAGGCTGTTTTTGGGGCATGGCAGAGGAGCCAAGAGCATGAGTGGAACTCAGACTAGGAACAGACATACTCTCACTTCAGCCAGACCAAAGCCAGTCAAGTCACAGGCCCGCCCAGAATCACTGGGGTGGGGAAATGCCACTCCTTCATGGGAGGAGCTGAATGTCTCATTACAAAGGGCAGAGAATTGGAAGCAGTTTTACATCCAGTCTATGACAATGGTCAGTCAATACTTGTTCTTGAGTGACTACAGAGATATGGGAGAAAGGATACTGGACAGGGCGGCTGATACCTCTCATCCTCTCCCTTTCCCCAGCTCAGCCTCAGGGGACACACTTGGAACTCCATCGAGACTGAGGTTAGGGAGAAAAATAAGAGGAGTTAAATTCACGGAGAGTCTAGATATAGATTTGGAGATTTGGAGACAGGGTCGTTCTACCCTCTGACCCCACATCCCATCCTACCTGTGCTCTGCCAAAGAACACAGCGAAGCACCCCTCCCCTGTGGTGGAGGCCAAGGGAGGTGGAAGCAGCAGAGCAGGTTCCCCATGGGTCTCCAGCACCGAGGCTGTGGCTGGCAAGGGCATCTTGGCAAGGAGGCTAGAGCAGGCCAACCTAAGTAAATTTGGCCTTGTCCATGTGAGAACCCTCTGAACCCCCCTCTCCCCCCGACTCCCAGAAAGGGTCCAGGGAGCCGGGAGAAGGAAGCCGAGTCCCTGTCTGAGCAAGGGGGAGAAGAACCTTGTGGTTTTGGACTTAATATTAACATCACCTTATTTGTATCTACAGGTGGATGAGAACGATATCAAGGGAAGTGTCTCCAAGAAGGTGTACTAGACCTGTTTTCTAAAAAATTTGGTGCCCAAGGCATCCTTTTGAGTCTCTGTCCTCAGTTGTTGTTGTTTTTTTCTGGACATATGTTTCTGGCCTGCACTCATTCTCTGGCTTTTTTCCAGCCCAGGCCTCCAGCTTGAGTTACTGTTTGACCTCTCAGATCCCAATCTTCCTGCTTCCTTTCCCAGTTACTCAGCATTGGCCTTCCTGGCATGGCCTCTCTGCAGAAAGAAAACCTGCAATGGACTCAGTGGGGTCTGGCCTGGAAGCCACTCCACTGCACCCCACCCGTCCTATTTTGGGCAGCCTCCAAGGGAGTCAACAACACGAGTACACATCTGTTAAGTGCTTATAGGGGAGTGTTGAGTATCGGTATGTTAGTAAGAAACAGGAGCCCAAACGCAATAGAGGCGAAGAGCAACTCAAAACTTGGCTTGGAAATTTCTTTAGTAGCCAAAGAATGCAAAGAATTGGAAACAGCACATGCATTAAATTAAGGCTATTTATTAAATAGCTATGTATTAAATAGGAATCTGGTTAACTACCTTATGATAATACAGGCTCACCTATAGAGGACTTCCATCTGCTGGATGCTATTCTAAGTGCTTTAGAAATATTAACTTATTTAATCATAACAGCAATCATTTGAGGTAGATATATATTATTTTGATCCTTATAATACACATAGGGAAACTGAAGCATGGGATATCAAGTGACTTAACCAAGGTCGCATGGCTGGTAGTGGCATGGCTGGGATTCATCTGACTCCAGTGCTTCCATGTTTAATTACGATGCTGCTCAGCCAGCCAACCCAGACAATGGGACACAAAACATCCAAGAAATGAGGACAGAATATAAAACATTTAGCTATATGTACTGAATTAAAAATAAGTTGCAAAAGAATCTGATTCCAGTTGGGTTCATGTATAAGAAAAACAAATCTAGATGCACATAAACTAGACAGACAATAGCTTATCTCTGAAGGTTGGGAGTATAGAGGACTCAGTTTCTAGGTCCCACACATTTCTGTGTAATTTTAATAATTTGAAAAAAACATTTACTGATTTAGAAAGCAAATAAGACAAACATTTTAAAAAGAATAACAGTTATGCTAACTTTAATTTTTAAAAAGGGAGAACTGATACGTAAAATGCTGGCAGCAGGCCTTATTCATATCTCTGGGCCTTTGTATAATGCTGTGCCTCCTGCCTGGAAGTGCTTATCCCTTTATGTTAGCCTCGCTAACTTTTTAAAATCTCTAATGTCCAGCTTTCGTCATTTTCCACAGACACAGTAAGCACACTCTTGCCTTTGTCCTGCTATCTATTACGCACCCCTCTTTTGATTTATTTATCCCATTATGTTGAAATTACTTATTTAATGGTGTGCCTCCACTCTACTCACAAAGTACCTGGAGCACAGTAAATGTTCAATAAATAATTGTTTTCATTAGATTGACTTCAATACTAATGAGAAAATGACCCCATTAGCTAGTTCTCCATTGACACGACAGGGAACGTTGTTTGTGGGTAGGCCTATATCTTCCGTTCTCAGGAAGCGGAGTTCAAAACGCTGCGAGGGAAGATAAGTGTGACCTACCGGACAGGAACTCTAAAATGGGAAATGGCTCAAATGCACTTGGGAGTCTCTGACTCTGATTAAAAATGGCCTTGACAAGCAGGAAACTGAGAAGGAATCACAAGACTCCCATGAGACCGCTTAGAGAACTTTCTTTGAGATTTGTTGGTTAAAAAGATATAAACAGAGGAGGCAAAAAGAGTCTTGGGACCAAGGATAAAATCAGAGAGTGACCTAATGCTGAGAATAAATTTAGGAAAGGCAGAGTCTAAAATGAGCCAGGTTCTGCAAAGTTTACCGAAGGCATCTGAGAGAATTTTCACTATATCCACAGCACGAGGAATGTAAAGGGACAGCACCTGGGCTTGGGGCAGCTGGCCAGTGCTCAGATGACAGGGTGAGCGGGGTGGCTTTGCCAGGCTGCTGGGTTCCAGGGGTGAGAAGGTCAGGCAGAGCAGCTGGGGGCCAGGGCACCACACCTTCCAAGCACTTTTTTTCCCAGGACAAACTTCAGCGTGGAGGACACATCTTTCATATCTTCCCAAGGCCATCCCACTTCTGAGTCCTGGACGAAATCTAGCCCTTGGCCTGTTTGATCTGACAGAGGACCAGTCTGGTCTCTGCTGCCATTTCAAGCACTTGAGAGCTGCAGAGAGTCTGTACAAGACATGACATCACCCCCGCCAATCACCCTCGGGGGAGATGTAGAAGCAATCTCACTCTAGCCAAATCACTTTTTATTTTTAGTCTCTGGTAGCTACAGTAATTAGTTTCCTTCATTTCCATCTCTCTTCAAAGCTGGAAGATACATTTCTAAAACTTTCCCTTAATGCATATATACATTTTAAAATGTACCTTTGTCCAAAGCCTCAGGACAGAAAAAAAAAAGCTAATTTAGAACCACTTATGGGTGTTTTAAACTATAGTAGGAGCAGTGGGCACACACAGAGATATTGTTATTCTTCACAGCCAGCCTAATTTGCAGCATCTAAAGTAACTTTTATGCTCTTCTCACGAATTACATTGTAGTTTTTTAAATTGCACATAATGAGCTTTTTACCACTTTCTGCTGCATAAAAATTACCTGATTTTTTAATCAAAGTCCAAATGGCCATAATTAGCTTACTTTATATATACAAACCAGCCCTGTATTCAGTGGATTAGGGTTGGATTTTCATTGTGCATGTTCAAGTTTCATATACATTAATATAAAATCTCCAGGTGTTAATGGAGAATAAAAATGAAATCAAATAGACTAATTTGCATAAAACAAATTAGCATAAATTGACTTTTCCCTAATAAGCCCTAGGAAATGAAGACTAATGGACAACTAATTAACAATCAAGTCATCCTACAACAGTGATCTATGGCTTTACCTTCCAAGAAAAGCATAAGAAGAAGGATATTTTACAAATACAGATTCGTCTAAATTACATTATATCTTCATTTGCTCACCTATGTTAATATTCATGGGCCATTACTTAAACATTTTCTAAGCTCATCTAGGACAAGTTTGAGGGCTTTTAATTAAAATGCACACTGGGATGTGTAGTATAGAATCACTTTAGTCACCAGGCATTTTTGCATATGTAAATAAGGGGCCACCAGAGGATTTATTTGCCTTTTCCACCTTGGTTATACATCCATGTTATAAATCATCGGTTTATAGTTATTTACTATAAATCACCGCCAGGCTATGGAGATGGGATCTTAGAGCGAAAACAAAAGCACTCCAAGTGGTTATTTATCCTAGTTCCTTCTGTGACAGGAGCCGAGTGCCTGGGGGATGGGCATGGGAGGAGAGGCAGCTTTCTCTTCACTCTATTTCCTATAGCATTTTTGCAATTTTATACAATATGCTTGTATCACTTATTCAAAAGTATAAACTAATGCATTTTTTAAAGCCACTGCACACCCCTGGGGCTGAAGGCACACAGTGTATACAGCCTGTTTACTAAGAACTTAGCCCTCTGTGTACTTATTAAAAATCTTCCCCCCATGTCTGTTTACTCAAATTTTAACCCCTTAGTCAGCTTTCCCCACAACTCTTTGTACAGGTTTTCTGGAAAAATCACTGTTTTATTTTGTTTGTGCCTCTCTGTAACGTTTTGCACAATTGATAATTCATTGACATCTATGCATTCATTCTCTCACTATTCAATGAGGTCATAGAGGCCATCATCTTTTTTTTTATTTTTTATAAAGAGGATTGTTTATTTTTTATTTTTATATTTTATTGATTTTTTACAGAGAGGAAGGGAGAGGGAATGGAGAGCTAGAAACATCGATGAGAGAGAAACCTTGACCAGCTGCCTCCTGCACACCCCCCACCGGGGTATGTGCCCACAACCAATGTACATGCCCTTGACCGGAATCGAACCTGGGACCCCTCAGTCCGCAGACCGACACTCTATCCATTGAGCTGAACCGGTTTCGGCGAGGCCATCATCTTTGATCTAGGCATTATGAGGGATACAGAGATGAGCCAGCTCCCTTCTTTCAAAGAGCTCAGTGTGATGAAGGAGGTTACATTACACTGTGATAGGTTACATAAAAGAGGCCTTCACAGCAGAGGTCGGCAAACTCATTAGTCAACAGAGACAAATATCAACAGTACAATGAT
This sequence comes from Eptesicus fuscus, assembly GCF_027574615.1. Taxonomy (NCBI): domain Eukaryota; kingdom Metazoa; phylum Chordata; class Mammalia; order Chiroptera; family Vespertilionidae; genus Eptesicus; species Eptesicus fuscus. The sequence continues at coordinate 46,235,880 of NC_072483.1, read as the reverse complement.
TGAAATTTCTTTTGAGAACCAAATTTTTTAAACTTAAACTTCTTCTAAAGCCACTTCTTCAAAATAGACTCGCCTAGGCCGTGGTATTTTGTGGAAGAGCCACACTCAATTGGCCAAAGAGCTGCATGTGGCTTGCGAGCCGCAGTTTGCCGACCACTGCTTTACAGAATGTGAGGGGAGTTCCAAAGTGGCACCCAGCTCAGCCTGTTTGGGGAGGGGGAGAATGCCGGAAAACCTTGGCAAGAGATGGTCACACTTGCTGAGGCTTGAAGGGCATGTATTAATTGTCCGGCATAAGAGAGTGTGTGTTGGTATATTCAGAGGATTATAAATCCCTCAAGAGTGCCTTGAGCATAAAGTTTGTTTGGGACCTTATAGTTAATGAGGCTGGAGAGACAGAGGCCAGACACAGGAAGCCTTGGGTGCCATGTTTTTACTTTTACCCAAATGTAATAGGTGTCTTTTTTCATGTAGGATTTTGAACACATTTGCAATATTTAGATGTGCATTCTAGACTGATCCCTCAGAGTGGTATGAAGGCTCTTAAGAGGGCTGAGATAAGAATCAGGAAGGGTGGGAGCCTGTTGCTAGGGACTGGGAGATGAATGGTGAGGCTTTAACTTGAAGTGGGAGGGGTAGCGTTTTAAGATGGAACCAATAGAATTTGGTGATGGATTGAATTCGGAGTAAACAATGAAGGAAGTAGGAGGATCTAGAATGAAGCCCAGGTTTCTGGTATCCTCTGGTGATTCTCTTCTGTGTGGCCTCCATGGGTGGCACTTTAGGGCAAGAATTAATAGTGTAGGCTTCAGAATGTGAAAAAGGTGCATTCAAACATTGGCTACATTATACATTAGTGTACCAATTTTTGGGGAAATTTCTTAATCCCTTTAAGGTTCAGTTTCCTAACATCAAATGAAAGAAATAACAACACATACCTCATAACAGAGCATATGTAGTAAATATTCAGTAAAAACTAGCTGCTATTATTACTGTTATCGTTATAATTTAAATTATTTTTTGCATAATAAATTAAGGCACTATTAAAGATAATTATATATTATACATATAAAATACCAAAAAATACAACTACTGTAGTTCAAAAACTTATAAAAACTAATATAACTATTCTACTCATCAAACAATTTAGAATTCTTAAGTTTCAGCTAATGCATTTTATCCTTTCACTAAATTTCCCTTTAATAGGCTGAGGAGTTTTGTATTACTTTATTGCTCTTAGAACTCAAAGATGGCATTCTCATTTACAAAATAGACCTTGTTGCATCTAAACATTTGAAAATTTCATTTGAGACATTTTTAGGGTTTTGAAAACAAATATCTATTGATTCAAAAATTATCTCAAAGTTATAAACTACAATTCCAATGCACAAATTTTCTTCTCACACCTTAATATTTTAGTGCATATTTCCTATAAACAAGGTCTTTCTCCAACAAAACCACAACATAACCATCAAAAGCAGAAATTTAACACTGATTCATTACTACCATTCACTCCTCAGTCCCACCAATTGTTCTAAATACATTCTCCGCAGCAACAGGGTCCCATTCAGCATCATGCCTTGCATTTAGTTGACATGTCTCTTTAGTGTCCTCCTCTCTGGAACAGTTCCTTTGTCTTTCCTTGACTTTCATGCTATTAACATATTTGGAGATCACCAGTTAATCATTCTGTAGATTGCCCTTCAATTGCATTTATCTGGTATTTGCTCATGAATAGATTCAGGTTATGCTTCTCTGGAAGGAATGTCATAGAAGTGATGCTACTTTCTTATTGTATCCAGTCAAGTGACTCATGATTTTATTTGTCCCATTGTTTTCTTGATTAAGATGGTGTCTGTCAGTCTTCTTTGTTGTAAAATTACCACTTTTGCTTTCGTGGTTAATAAATGTTTTATTATCTTGAAGCTATGCTAGCACCTTGTTCCTCATCAAACTTTCAGTTTATTCATTTATTAATATGTATGAACTCACTGTTTTCCCATTTTATTCAGGACTTTATAATTTGTTACATAATGTAATTTTGGTACACAAAATATCTTACATTTGACCCCCACACCCCGTGCACAACTTTGTTCTGTATCCTTACACCATTTTCCCATCAATTTTGAGCTCTTTCTTGCTTCCTGGTCCAACAAGATGTTCCATCCCAGCCTGTACTTTCCTGCCTCAGCCCTGAATCAGCCACTTTCTCAAAGAGCCCTGGCTCATTTTAGTGGAAAATGGATTTAGAAACCAGGATCTGGGGCACTAGATGTTCTCATTAGGGAGTCACTGATTGTAGGCCCTGAGGTATATAAAAACACTCACATATGCACAGACACTCACATCTATATTTTGATAGCTATCTATATATTGAAAATAATAGTTTACATGAATACTTATAAGCTTAATTAAGTGCTTCTAAATTCATTCAGTTTTCTCTTCCTCCAAATTGTAACTTCCTTTTCTAACAGTGAGAAATTGGCTTTCAAATTTACATATTTAATCCATCCCCCTACATGTAACCAGTTTCCCCTGCAGCCACTCTGATTTCCATGTTCCAGCCTCCCTAGCCAGGCTGCTCCTCTGCAGAGATGCCCTCATCACCCAGCTAGGGCTCCATACCTCATGCCGGCCCCCCTGGCGTGGACAAGCTCAGCACCCCATCCTGATTCTCCATGCTGTGTTGTCCTCTGCAGATGCCTCCACAACCCCATTTAGCCTCCCTTACCCCTCCTTGGGCAACCAGGACTCCCTCACCTGGCACTGACATTTGCCCTGCTCTGTCCCATCAAAGGCTTTGGGACTGAAGAGTTTAGCAAGAGAAAAGAAGGAAAGGAAGAGAGAAAGAGGCAGAAGGGAAGGTCATCATCATCATTGACATCATTGTATTTCTTCCTATCTTTATCAGTGTATTCTTTGCTGGCATATCTTCATCCTTGTATCCCTCTAATGTGGGAATTTCCCAAGGTTTGCTTTAGTAGGAGACAGAGAAATGACTCAGAGCTCAGATTAAGTTATCTGCATAACTGGTTTCTGGCTCTGAGACTGTAGCAAGGTTCTTATTCTCTTTGTGCACCTGTCTCCTTATCTGAAAAAGAAAGAAATGATAATGGTACCTAGTTTCAGTCCCATCTTTACAATTTTTGGTAGACATTTCTACATGAATGGACTCTCATTAGCTCAGTTTCAAAATGTAAAAATCAGCTAATTTCCTCTTCCAAAACTTATTCATCTTCTTGAAGCTCCTATTTCTATAAATAAATACATTCATTCTGCATGCACTTATTGAGTGCCTACCATGCAGCCAATGTGGTAGCTAACAATCCTCTTCCTATATAATAAAGCACTAATATGTAAATTGACTGAACGGCAAAACAACCGGTTACTATGACACACACTGATCACCAAGGGGCAGACGCTTAATGCAGGAGTTGCCCCCTGGTGGTCAGTGTGCTCCCACAGGGGTAGCGCCACTCAGCCAGAAGTTGGGCACACAGCTGGTGAGTGCAGCGGCAGTGGTGTGAGCCTCTTCCTCCTCTGCTGCAGGCGGGCAGTAAGGAGCGAGGGGTCCTGGACTGCGAGAGCCCCGGACTGCGAGAGGGATGTCTGCCTAAGCCGGCAGGCGGACATCCCTCAAGTGGTCCCGGATTGTGAGAGGGCACAGGCTGGGCTGAGGGACCCCCACACCCCGTGCACAAATGTCATGCACCAGGCCTCTAATCCAGTTATAAAAAGGCAAGGTCTTTGCCCTCAAGATGCTTACAGTCAAGTGGAGGAGGAATGTGATAAGTACTCTGATGGAGTGAAATGGTTATGCCTTTTTTTCTCTAAGAAGAGCACTACATTCCAAGAGACTGAGGCTTTCTAGGAGGAGGTGATTCTTATGTTAGTCTTGAAGTTCAAAAAAGAATTAGCTGGATGGAGAAGAGGGAAAAGGCCTTGGAGGCAGAGTGAGCAGCATGGATAGGTACTAGAGACATATCATGGTCTGCTCCATTCTGAGACCGTAGACTTGAGAGTGGGATTGAGAAAGGCCATGGAGAGAGATGAGCATGGAGTGGGAGGTGATAGGGGTCAGGCCACCAACAGGTGATAGGGGGGCTGCTAAGTGGCTTACTCACTGATTCACACTATGCCCTTTCTCTTAAATGCCCTTTCTCTTCCCACTGGACTTGTCCAAAACCTATTCATTCTTCTTGATTTTCTCCTTGAAATCCTTTCTCACCTGATCCTCAAGTAATCTCTCTTTTCTGAACCTTTCTAGCAATTAGTATCCTAACAATATATATGATGATGATAATAATGTCTTATATTTGTGGAGTAATTACTGTTTTCAGAAACCTTTTACCTTTGTCACTAAGTTTGATTTACATAATAGAACAATCACAATTTCTTTTAGAGCTACCTTGACCCATTAAAATAATGACCGCTGTGCCCTGCCTCTCTAACTAGACTTAAAATCCATTCAATTCAGCAGCTTTGGCTTTCACTTATTTCTGTCTCTTACACTGCCTAATGTAATGTCTCAGAGAATTGGTGCTCAATACATGTCTTGACTTAATTTTGATGTACATTTTATTGAATTAATTATCATTGTGATTCTCAGTTTTTAGCTAACATAGTATCACCTGTTTTATACACTCTTAGAAATGACTTGTAAGTGATATACTGGCTCTTTCAACAAACAAACAAAACCTTGATTTGCAGCTTTTATCAATTTTCATAAAGTAAATACTCCCACCATGTCAGATTTCAAGCTACCAGTGTAATGTCACTGAACAGAGTTGGGAAGAAATGCACAGTAGTCACCATTATATAGTATTTTCATCCCCACAAATACAATAGGTATAAACACCTCAAAAGTCCAGATAGTAAAATGTGGGAAAATAATTAGGAAGAGATGTTTTTGCGTATTACATTTTTAAATACAATTTTAAATTGTAGGTATATAATCTATATAAAATTATATAATTGTAAGTATAGTATGGGCTCTTTTCTAGGAACCATTTAGTACCCTCAACTGAGAAAAACAAAACAAAACAAAAACCAGACACTAATTACTCTTAAAAACGCTGAAGATCCTTTTGAACTAATTTTTTGGTGATAGGGCTCCAAATGGCCTGGCATCCTACACATTACTTACTTACTAGTTTACTGAAGAATTGTTACTAGTTTCCTGGGTCAGTGAAACTAACAGGAGCAAAGAGTTTAATCCTGGTGAATGTAATTAACTGCTGTGACTCAAAAAACTAGGGCTGGTAATTGCCATTTCCTTTCCTATAACTTCCTCACTCTGTAGCATACCATCCCTTACCCACCCAAAAGAGAATTTTCCTCTGAGATTTTCAGCCTATTCTTAAAACCCAAACCTCTCAATTACCAGTTCCACTACCCATATATCTTCCATCATTCTAGTCTGCAATGTATTTAATTATTGAATTGCTTGAGTTGATTCCTTTTAAACCTGTGTCCTTGCAAGCTCCCAGCGGGTTAGGTGGGGAATGATGTAGTGAACTTGGAAAACAGAATCAATCATTGATGTATTAGATTTATTGAGGGTCTTCCCTAAGAAGGGCAACTGATATGGCTTATAGCACTAAGCAATATGATGTTGAAAAGAGAAAACATAGGATAAAAACTACAGGAGTAAAAATATAAGATCTGAAGGAAATATTAAAGGAGGTAGATAAGGAAAGAAAACCATTGGAGAATTCAAATGTAGTAGAATTCTGGGTAGACCGAGTCTTCAGGAACAAGTGCAAACATTGGAAGAAGCATAACATACCAGGAAGATATGTATAAGTTTTGAATTCACTCTGGTCTGGGGTCAAATCTCAACTCTACTGCTTGCTGGCTGGGTAAATCACTTCTTTGAGCCATAGTTTCTGTATCAATAAGTTATGGGTGACCGTGGTGTTCTGTTATATGTTTAACAACTGGCTCTTTCAACAAACAAACAAAACCTTGATTTGCAGCTTTTATTAATTTTCATAAAGTAAATACTTCCACCATGTCAGATTTCAAGCTACCAGTGTAATGTCACTGAACAGAGTTGGGAAGAAATGCACAGTAGTCACCATTATATAGTATTTTCATCCCCACAAATACAATAGGTATAAATACCTCAAAAGTCCAGATAGTAAAATGTGGGAAAATAATTAGGAAGAGATGTTTTTGCGTATTACATTTTAAAATATAATTTTAAATTGTAAGTATATAATCTATATAATAATCTATATAATTAAATGACATTTACGGCAGAAATGACATTTACCTATTATTATCTATATAATAGGTAATAATCTATATAATAATCTATATAATTAAATGACATTTACGGCAGAACAACCAGAACGACTGGCCGCTATGATTGCCACTGACCACCAGGGGCAGGAGCTTTTCCCTGGTGGTCAGTGCACTCCCACAGAGGGATCACCACTCAGCCAGAAGCCAGGCTCACGGCTGGCAAGCACAGCAGCAGTGGTAGGAGCCTCTCCCACCTCTGTGGCAGTGCTAAGGAGCAGCAAGCCCAGCAGTAAGGAGCAAGCAAGTGGGCAGTAAGGAGCAAGGGATCCCAGACTGTGAGAGGGATGTCTGACTGCCGACTTAGACCCGATCCCTGGGGGAGCAGGCCTAAGCCGGCAGGCAGACATCCCCCAAGGGGTCCTGGACTGTGAGAGAGTGCAGGCCAGACTGAGAGGACCTCCCCCCCCCCCAGTGCACGAATTTCATGCACCAGGCCTCTAGTGTTTAATAATGGTCATTTAATAACATCTTGCAAAATTTCAGGAAATTTAAGAATCAGCTCAATCAAGCTTTGTTCAGGCATGTGTTCTGGTGCTGTTGTCTGTGAGTTCAATGTTAATGCATTTACAATATATGTTAAATAAAGTATCTTTAAACAAAAGCATATATAAACATGGTTATGTATGATTAGTAGATGAAAAAGTGTCCGAAGGCTCACAGGAACCTAACCCTGTATTTTTTCTTGGAGCCATGGCTCATGGTAACTTTACAGAACATCACTGCTGTGAATAAAGAGTTGAGTTGTATCACCCTTTTAGGGGATGGCTCAATTGAGACAATTCTGCACTTAGCACAGTGACTCGTATCTAGTAGGAAAGCCCTAAAGTTTCTTCTCCTTTTCATTTCACCTTCTTCCCTGTGCTGGGTAGTGCTATGCTAAATCATGCAGGCTCACTCAGGTGCAACCCGGAGTTATGCAACCTACAAAGCAAGCATTATTGTTGGATGCTCGCTTCCTCCAGAGAGGTGCTTTGGAAATTGCAATCATCCATCAATTCACAGTCCTTGAGATAGATGCCTTTGAATTGCACAGAGAGAGGTGCTAACAGTAACAACAAAAAGAACTATATTCAGCCAGGAAGTTTGCCTTTCTCCCTCAGGTTCTCCTCTGGCTGATAATTGCCAATTTGTCATATTTTTTCAAGTTACTTTCCTTGAAGGAACTTAGAGGCTCTTCCTGTCCCAGATCTCAGCACCATCACAGCAAAACCTGTTACTTCTCATTCTCTATCCTTACCTACATTGTGGTCTGTGGGTTAAATGCTCAGTAACACTTAGTCCTTTATTTCTCCCAATACCCATGTACCCATCATCCTGCCTTGTCATGTGATGCCCACCACCCCTGCGGTCACCGATGAGCCACTCCAAGTTGGTCGTTGGTTTCAGTCATGGTTAGGATGGACATTAGTTAGCCCATGTTCTTTATCTTCTTATTAAAGATGACAACCAACCAAATGATGCTATCCCCTGCTTAAATCCCTGACAGTTTCCTATTACTCATGCCCTAAAACTCACCGGTGGGATACAGGCCCTCTATGATCTGCCCCTCCCTACCTTTCGAGTGTCCTCACCTGCACTCTCCATTGTTTACTTTCCTTCACCTACATTGGCCTCTGGCTGCTACTTGAACTTAGAAGCATAGAGCCTTAGTGTTTTAGGTTCCTAGGGACCTGCAACCACCCAAGATCCTCCCCGAGCTGCTCTTGTCAGTTCTTAGTCCAAATCATCTATCTGTCTGTGACATGTCTGTGACCGTCCAGTCTGAAGAGTCCTAGCAGTTACCCTGCAACCACCTTGTTTCTTCATTACTTTTATCCTTTGTCATCATGTGAAATTTCCTTAACTTGTGGGCTGAATTGTGTCCCCCAAATTCATGTTGAAGTCCTAACCTCTCACTCCCCAGGAGGTGACTGTTATTTGAAGATAAGGCTCTTAAACAGACGAATAAGGGGGAGGTGGTAAAGCGTAAAAGGGGTCAAATACTAGTATACGGTAACAGAATGAGATGCGACTCTGGGTGGTAAACTAGCAATGTGATATACAGATGATGTATCATAGAAATGTATACTTG